>NC_079977.1:21404712-21546340 GCF_029852145.1 Microplitis mediator | reverse complement strand
AATGACGTCAATAATAATAACAATAATCATTATAATAATAATGATAATATTCGATAGCTTTATTATTATCATTATTGATTTAATTGTTGTTATTATAATTATTAATTATTTTTCATTAGTTTTATGAAGTTTAAAATTCATTTAAATCATATATAATAATAATGATAATAATAATAATAAATATATGTTCGGTATGAATATAATAATGAAATAATTAATGCGATAAATGAATGAGTCATGAGGTACATGTTTAAATAAAAACTACAAGAGAGGAAATAAATTTTATTAAATATTATTAATAAGAATAATGATGATAATAATAATAATGATAAATAAAATACAAACGAAAGAAAAATATATTAATTTTTTATTTTTCTCAACTTTATTGAGGACACTTTGTGTAATAAGTATACATTATTTTTGTTGTCATTATTTTTATATTTGTATATATATTTAAAATATGACGTGTCTGTTTGATACGACCTTGATGAGAATAATGACAGAGATAAGTTCGATAAGGAAAAATGATTAGAAAATTTTTATAATGTTAAATTATTAATTGAAATTTGGGAAAAATCTTAAAAAAAAAATTTTTTTCATTCAATTTTATAAATACTAAAAAAATCGATTTATTCGAGCTATCGATTTTAAAATTTTGTTACATCGATTGTGAAGTTTTGAGATATAGTTCAAAATAATCGAGACATCGAATTATGAAATTTCGATTTATCGAATTGAGAAAATTCGAGATATCGAGTAATGAAATTTCGATATATCGATTTTTGGAGTTTCGAGGTATTGTTTCATGAAATTTCGATAAATAGATTTATGAAAATTCGAGATATCAATTTATGAAAATTCGAGATATCGATTTATGAAAATTCGAGATATCGATTTATGAAAATTCGAGGTATCGATTTATGAAAATTCGAGATATCGATTTACAAAAATTCGAGATATCGATTTATGAAAATTCGAGATATCGATTTATGAAAATTCGAGATATCGATTTATGAAAATTCGAGATATCGGTTTACGAATATTCAAGGTATTGATTTATGAACATTAGAAATTCGATTTATGAGAATTAGAGGAATCGATTTATGAATATTCGAGATATCGATTTATGAGAATTAGGAGTATCGATTCATAAAAATTCGAGAGATCGATTTACAAAAATTCGAGGTATCAATTTATGAAAATCGAGATATCGATTTATGAAAATTTTATACATCGATTTATTAATTAAAAAAAAATTGACACTAATTGAATTTAAAAAAAAATCTAATGAAATTATTATTAAATTTGTTACAGTTACTGGGGAACGCATGCTTTAGTCATGGCCCATATACATTCTACAAGGCTGTTAAAATAAATAATAATCGTGTATTACGATTAGGTAATTTTTTTTTAACAAAATTATGGACTGACACGGATTTAGTCAGTATCGGAGAATTACAGTTGTTATGGATCGACAGTCGCGGTTCCAATCAGCCATTAGCATCTCTACGATTATATTTCCTCCCCGAAAACACACCTGACGGCCGACGGGACATTCACGGCGAGGTAAGTCAGCTTCAAATGCTTTCATTTCCTTAAATTTCCATCTAAAATTTCCAATTTTTCAAAAACCAAAATTTCACTTCCAGCCGAAAATTAAACCTCTAATTGCTCATTTTTCATAATTATTTCCCTCACTCTTCGAAATTACAAATTTTCGAAATTTTTCTAAACTAATTTTCCAAAATATCAAAGAAAAAATCTCACTATCGTTTTTCCCAGCTTCCGCTACCCCAAAAAACACACCCTCAATTTTTAAATCCTCGAAAAAAAAAAATCATACCATCAGTCGGTAAAACAGAAAATAATTTCAAAATTGAATTAAACGTTAGTAAATAAAAGATAAACATAAGATAGTAATAAAATTAATGTGTTAGGATATCGCGTCGCTCTGACGGCCAGTAGAGTGGGGGAGGGGGTAGAGGTACCAGTGGATGCGAAAACACAGAGGAGAAGTAGAGGTAAATAAAATAGGGGGGGGGGCAATGATATCACGAGTGGTATTGGAAACATGCGCGTACTATAAAAGCAAACATATATGTATATATATTTTCAATATGGCGAGTCATATGTATAATTATACCTATGGTATAAATATCTATATATTATCTCATATATAAATATATATATATGTAATATGTGTACAAACATAAGTAACAACTGAAGATGTGTATCCATAGTAACCCCCACTAAATCTCCCCCACCTCCTCCCCACTACCCAGCCTGTAGACTATCGCACGCTATAGTCTGTCCCCACTACCAGTATCTCTGGATACTAGCATGTGCTCGCTCGACTTCCTACTACCGAAATTCGTTCCCCCACTCTCTGTCTTACTCCTTCGTTGTCAATCCCCACCACTCCTACTACAGCTCGCTCGGTCGTTTGTTATTTTATTTTTTTATTTTTTACCCCCCTCAAAACTATTTCTATCTTCGTGATTTAAACTCTCGTGTACTATATACATTGAAAGCAATTTATTTTATTAAAAAATTATAAATTAAAAGAGGAAAATAAAGTTATTACTTTGTTATTTTTATTTAATTAATTATTATAAAAAAAAGATTTTTTTTGTAAAGTGAATGTTTGCATTGGATTGTTGCGAGAATTCACGGAAGTTTGAGTTGCGACATCGATATATTTTGATGGAAATGTAATTGATATAAAATGGCGGTTGTTATAAATAATTAATTAACAAATGGAGAAGAGTAATTATTTATGGTCGGAGTATAGGGTTGTGGGTACTCATTCAACGGGGAATTTAATGAACTTTGGAAAAATGATAATTATTTTTTGGAAAAAAAAAATGAGAAAAAAAAATAAGTAGAAGGTATTAATTATAATTATTTTTAACAAACTAATTTTTTTTATAAAAAAAAATATTTTCAAGTGACAGAGGAGAGCATTGCGAGTAAAATGAGTACCCACATCGATATATTTAAAACAAGAGCTTCCAAAGTACTGAACCGCGGATTGTAAACAATGAGTTAACATATGAATTTTATAACAAACATGATATCACAACATAACGTTGTGGGTACTCGTTTTACTCGTTATTTCATCAGTGACTCAGATATCAAATTTATTTTTGTCGAAAAAAATATTTTCTCAAAAATAATTATAATAATCATTTTTTTTTTAAATTTACTAGAATGCTGACTGGTGTAATTAATTTTTCTAAGAAATTTCCTCTTGCTTGAGTTCCCACATCGATATATTTCCGTGACTAAAATAATGTTGCAAAAATATTTTTTGTACACAAATTAATTTTTTTTTTAAAAAGTGTAAATTTTATGGTCCGAGGATGTGAGCGCGAGTAAAATGAGTACTCGCATCAACATATTTTAACCGATAGCCCCCAAATAACAAGAAGCTGTTCAATAGACAATTAATTAACAATCAAGTTAAGCAATCACTCCCCCCTCGAAATCTAGCCTTGTCGGTACTCATTCCACGCGTCTCTTCATCAACTTTCCAACCAACGCCACTTAAACTTTTAATCATTAAACTAAAAATAATTAGCCATCTAAATACCAATTTTTCGCAGTAAAAAAAAATAAAAAAATCTCTCATCTTTATCATCAAATTTCCTTCAATCAAATCATCAGATTAAGAAACCAAAAAATTTATCAAAAATAATCAATAATCTCTTACTCTCCATAGCTTCCGTAATTCGACTCCATGGCTTATCTTTAAATTCCTCTAAAATAAAAACAAACCACTCGAACCATCTTCCTCACAAAATTCCCTCTCATTCAAGTACCCACATCCCTGTATTTAATTTCTAAAAAATTACTAATTATTCCACACATGTAATTAACAATTACCCCATCAAATTACAAACTTTTCTCATCATAGTCATGTGGGTACTCATTTTACTCGTCTTTTCACCAATCCTCCATTAATTTTACCAAAAATTTTTTTCCATTTGTTCCGACCCCCCCCTCCCACACTATCTCTTTCCGTCTCTCAAAAAGTCATTCAAAATTCAAACCATAAATTTTTTTTCCCCAGTTCATAAATAAATAAATTTTAAAAAATATTTTCACATAAAAAAAAATTAATAAAAATATTTATAAATATAACTACATATATATTTATATTTATATTATGAGAACCGCTGATATAGACGCCTTCATATCGCGTATAGTTCCCGTCCTTGGCACTCGTGTACTCAAGTGGTAAAATCATTGTCCATTTGAACATTTATATCTTTGCTTTTATTTCGACAATATATATACTTTCATTTCTTAAAACCAGCCGTTTCACAATAAAAATAATTACAATAATAAATCTAAAAAAAAAAAAAAAAAAAAAAAAGTAAAATAATAATAAGGAACTAAACAAAAAAATTCCGATTTCATTTTAAAAAAAATTTTTTTACTCACAAAAAAAATGAGAATTAATTAATTAATTTTATTTATTTTTATCTACGGTAATTAATAAATAAAAAAATTAAAATTTTTAATTTTTTTTTTTATTTAATTCGACATTTAAATGTATGAAACACTTAGATATATCTAAAAATAACTTGTGAATAATATTTTAGTCACGTATACATTTAAATTTATCTTTACACACTATCGGTTATATATATGTATATATGTTTATATATATACATAAATGTATGTGTTTATATTACTCGAGCGGTTATTAATTTATATATATTTAAAAAAAAATTTTTTTTTATTACTATAATAATTAATTAGTTAATTAATTAATTAATTAATTAATTAATTAATTATATTTATAAATATTTTTATTTGATGGCTTCTAAAACTTAAAATATCAGTTTTAGATAAAAAAGTAATGGAATCATTTTTGTAGAGAATTTTACGAGCTACAAAAAATGTCATTACCGATTTTAATTAAAAGTTGATAATTAATGAGTTATTTAATTAATTACAATTTAATTTACCGATAATTTCAATTTCCGATTCATTATTTGTAATAATCAATTATATCTCATTAAATATTAACTTTAGGTAAAAATTTATAAGGACCTTTTCAAAAGATCATTAAATTTTCTATAATTAATGTTCTTATCAATTTTAATTAAAAGTTGATAATTAATGAGTTATTTGATTAATTACAATTTAATTTACCAAAAATTTTAATTTTTGATTCATTATTTGTAATAATCAATTATATCTCATTAAATATTAACTCTAGGTAAAAATTTATAAGGACCTTTTCGAAAGATCGTTAAATTCTCTATAATTAATGTCCTTATCAATTTGAATTAAAAGTTGATAATTAATGAGTTATTTAATTAATTACAATTTAATTTATCAAAAATTTTAATTTCCATTTATTATTTACAATAATTAGCTTTATCTCACTAAATATTAATTTTAGGCCAAAATTCAAAGAGACCTTTTTTGAAGATCATAAAATTTCCTACAAAAAATGTCTCTGTCATTTTCCTCTATTTTGATTTTTTAGCCACGAAATTCAATTCTTAAAAAAATTTGCAAAAAATAAGTAATTTAATTACAAGTTTATTTAATTACTGACGATACGAAAAAAAATATATATGTACATATATCTTCATATATGTGTAAAATAAGTATTACCTCAATTATATAATTATAATAATCAAAAAATAAATATAATTATTTAAATCTAAATTGAGCGTCACTGCAACAGCAGGTTGACTTTCCCCTCTTTAAAACTACCCCTCATTATTTACCACCCCTCAAACACTTCCCCTTCTTCCCCACCCCTACTTCCCCTGAATTCTCCTCTCGCCTTCCACTACTTTACTCCCACCTCTAATTTTCTCCCTACCCCCACTTCTACTCCTCACTTTCCACCCCTACCTCCGCTACCCCTTCCCCTGCCTCCACTACTCCCTTCCCCGTCGAATTCTATCCCTACTCCATCATTTTAAACCCCACTACTATCATTTTTATCCCTCAGAACATAAAAATATCCCTACCTATCAATTTTCTCCCACTTAAACTCTAGCTCTGGTTGATAATAATAATAATAGTAATAATAATAACATGTATACTTCAATTACGACTACATACAACATACTATTACATATAAAAAAATATATAGTATACTCGGGATGCCTTTCTCTCTCTCTCCCTTTCTCCCTCTCTTATTTTCTGTCGCTTTATTTCGATGACTCGCTCCCTCTAAAACTCTCTCTGTATTCAAAACCAATCGATAACTGTTTGATTAATTAACTTGTATTTAATATGATAACTTTAGAGACTAATAATTATTATTATTATTAATAATTAAATAATAATTAGGAAAATTTCGATTATTGACAAAAACTTAATATAACTCAGTAAATATGTAAAATAAATCTAGATCATGTATGGTCTTTGGAAAGGGAATTTCACGAGCTAGAACTTCTGTCTGATTAAAAATTTACGTAGGATCAATTATTCTTGAGTTATCAAGTGATAATTAATTACAAATTGCAAGAATTTAATTAGTTTAAATAATACGTTTCTTTTAAAGGCTGTAACTTTGAAACTATTGATTTTATCAAATTTTTATAAGAGACCAAAATTGTGGGAAATCAAATTTCCTTTCCAAAACCCTCCTATGATTTTGAATTTTCTTTAATAGTTTTTCCAAAATAATTAATTTAAAAAAGTCAATTTTTTCATTCTTTGTAGTGAAGTTTTTTGTAATCTAATTACTGAGTACTAATCAACATAATTATATTTCATGTATGACTTTTGGAAAGGAAATTTGATTGCCTACAATTTTCGTCTCTTATCAAAATTTCGTAAATCAATTCATTCAAAAGTTACAGGAGTTTAAAAATTTTAGAAACAATATATTTTCCCATTCATCCCCTCTCCGTTAAAATCCCCCTATCTCCCTTCCTATCAATCCTAGCTGATTCAACCGCTATATCAATCTTATAGCTCTTTAAATTTCCTATCCAACGACCCCCCATAACATACATTTATCTTTTATATTTTCCGAAATTTTCGCTAAAAACGAGTTCTGAAAAATTTGAATTTCAGTTTCAATTATAATTAAAAAGTTTTATGTAATAATTTTTTTTAATTAAAAAACTTTAATGTAAGCTCATTAAATTTCTCAATAGGGAGAAATTTATTCAAATTTAAATAATCGAATTGCAAAAAAAATTTTGAAAAAAAAAAAGGAAATTTTTTTATTAGAATTTATATTAAATTTTAATATAAATATACATTTTATAGTAGTAAAACTTGGATATATGGAATTGCGACAGGACCTTACATATATGTATATATATTGTATATATATTTATATATATATGTATATATTTTAAACCTGAAAGCTATTCTATAAGTCTCAAACATAATAGACCACATACATAACACTCTCGTGCAACTTTACTAGCTATTCCTCTTTAAATATATAAACATATATATATATATATGAAATATATGAGAATATATATACAAAATTATCCAGTGGTTCTCATGTAATTATGAGAGTAAATTAAATTAATAATTAAAATCATTTACTAATTTTTGGAAACGTAAATTTTGTGTTTTATTATTTTTTAATTAACTCGTTAATTATTGATCCGAGATGAAAATTTAATGAGAGCTTTTTTGTAGACAATTTAATCCTCTGGAAAAAAGGTCCTTATGAGTTAGTGTTCAAAATCGATATTTTGGGCTGTGGAAGCCTTTGAGCAGGAAAGTTTTTTTTAAAGAAAATTTTGAATTAAAAAATTTGAATTTTTGATTCCGGAAATTTATTAAATTTTAAAAAAGTTTGTAATTGAAAACGCGGGGAAGTAAAAAAATTTAAATAAGTTTTTTAGGTGAAAATTCAAATTTTATAATTTTGAATTTTGCCGCGTAAATATTAACTTTTTTTTTTGATAATAAAATAACTTACTTGTAATTTCAAATTGCAAATTTAATGCTCGTGAGCCCTCACTTTAATATTTTGAGCTTCGACTTTTGAAATTAAATCCTCTAGGATTTATTGTATCGAAAATTGGAAGCATTTATAAATAAAAACTATCAATTTTTTATTCATTTCTAATAATAATTATTGGAAATTATTTAATAATTAGAAGTATATAAATATTAGGGTGATCCAAAAAATAATTTTTTTTTTCTCGGCAACAGGTTCAAAAGTTTGATTTAGATAAAAAAAGACGCCTGTGAAAATTAGAGCTGAATAATAACATTAAGAGTTTCCTCATCGCACTTTTCTATTTTCCATAAGAATAACATGGAAAAATTTTTTGCGTCTTCTGATTTTTATAAGTAGCTAACGATGCGTCATAGGAATAAATGGCAGGCATGTTTTTGTAGGGAATTGAATGCTCTACAAAAAAAGTTTCTTATCATTTTTTGATAAATCTATTTGTTCAAAAGTTATTTGAGGTTAAAGTCGAATTCATATTAAATTTTGAGATCTTTTTACTTTTCCGGCGAAACTATCAGACCTATTACAAAATATCATAGAACCTTTTTTGTAGACAATTTTATTCCCTAGAAGTTATTTCCAATAAAGTTTTTTCGAATTCCGCATTGTTTTCTAGTTATTTTCATTTTAATGTCAAGCTCATAAAAAAAATAGTCTTCTGATCGATTTTAAGAGCTTGACATTAAAATGAAAATAACTAGAAAACAATGCGAAATTCGAAAAAACTTTATTGAAAATAACTTGTAGGGAATAAAATTGTCTACAAAAAAGGTCCAGTGATATTTTGTAATAGGTCTGATAGTTTCGCCGGAAAAGTAAAAAGATTTCAAAATTTAATATGAATTTGACTTTAACCTCAAATAACTTTTGAACAAATAGATTAATCAAAAAATGATAAGAAACTTTTTTTGTAGAGCATTCAATTCCCTATAAAAATATGCCTGCCAATTATTCCTATGACGCATCGTTAGCTACTTATAAAAATTAGAAGACGCAAAATAAATTTTGTTCCATGTTATTCTTATGGAAAATAGAAAAGTGCGATGTGGAACCTCTTAATGTTAATATTAAGCTCTAATTTTTACAGGCGTCTTTTTTTATCTAAATGAAACTTTTGAACCTGTTTCCGAGAAAAAAAAAAATTGTTATTTTTTTGATCACCCTAATATATATATATATTTTTTATTGGAAGTTTTAAAAGCTTTCACAGCTTAAACTATTAAAATTAAACCAAAAATACATTTTAAAAATTAATTTAACTTTTATAATTCCTAAAAAAAAAATATTTATAACTTCTCCTTTAAAATCAATATTTACCCGGATGTTTTAACTGAATAATAAATATCAACAAAATTCGTTCTTTTTTTTAAATATTATTATTAATTATTACTAATAATAATAATAATAACAATAATAATAATAATAATAACAATAATGATGATGAATTTTGAAAAAAAAAAAAAAAATTGAATTTATTTATAACTCATATCAAATTATTATATAAATTCATACATATATATTTTTTCATTAATATATATGTATATATATAATGTTTGTCGAAAAGTTTCGGGTCACGATGTATTCCGGAAAGCAGTCCATTGCCCCATCTACCACTGCGTGCTCCAGGGTTTAATCTAACAATGATTTATGCTCCTCAGTGATTCTCAATTTTAATTTATCATATTTTGATATTAATATTATTATTATCACTAAATATACATTGTATACTAACGATCAGAGATAAATTTTTAGAAAATTTTATTAAAAAAGAATGGAGTAAAAATAGTTAATTTATATCGTTAAGGGAAAACGCTATTGGAATTTTATAATTTCTACAATCTGATATTAATTTGATTACTATTTATATTTTATAATTTTTATAATGTGGGTATGCAACGAAATATAAACTGCGTTAGCAAACTTTACTATCTATTTAATAAATTTTATTATGTAGTATAGTAAATTTTACAAATAAATTTAGATTAATTTAACTCTATTACAATGGAATTAAATAAAATTTAATTTTTTTTGGTTTTTAAACTTCTTATTATTGTTATTATTAATATAATTATTATTAACGGCAAGTGTATTAGTGTCGGCGTAAATTTAAATATTTTAAAAATAATTAGACTGGGCCGGGATTCGAACCCTGATCTCCCGCGCGGGAATTCTGCCCTCAGTCTGCCGGCCCGACGTCTCCTTTGAACGACAGTCTCTGAACTTGTACTATAGATTTTTATAGGATGTCTCTAGCAATTGTTAATTAAATCTGCCTGCTTTAGAATAATTACAAACTGCACAGTAATTAGTAGTTGCTGTGTAATACTCAACACTATTCTATTGATCTGATTTACATAAATTACTATAGAGACAGTAACTTTTTTATATCGTCCAGTATTTGATAGATACTTTTAGTTAATTTTAATATTTTAACAGAACAAAAATAGTTTTATCGTATAATTAAAGGTATTACTCAACGTTAGTAATTATTGAATATTCTGTTAATAAGAATCGATATTCTATCAATAAAAAATACCAATAGAATAGTTAAATAAGTAGTAATGTAAGAATTTTCAAAAATAAACATTATTAATAAGTTTGTCGTAATCACCCGCGTAAAATTCAAATATCTCGATAAATATCGCTCATATCAAAAAATTCACAATGACCTTTTTTGTAGCCCATTAAATTTCCTAAAAAAAGTTCTCACAACTTTTTTCTCTAAAATAATATTTAACAGCTCTGCGATCTATAATTAAAAAACAATTTATTTCAAAATTCAAATTTCCCGCGAAAACTAAATTACCTACAAAATTTTAAAGAAACTTTTAGTTAATTTCAATATTTTAACAGAACAAAAATAGTTTTATCGTATAGTTAAACGTATTACTCAACGTTAGTAATTATTAAATATTCTGTTAATAAGAATCGATATTCTATTAATAAAAAATACCAATAGAATAGTAATAGAAAGAACTATCAAAAAAATTTTAAAAATTACCACAGCATTAATTATTATTTTTTTCTCCTTTTGTAAAGACATTTGGAAATAAATAATAAAAGTAATGCATTTATTAATTTGCATTAGTACTTTTCGCTAAAATATGCAGGATATTAGTAATTATCTACAAATTATTTTCTTATCACTTTTTTTCCGTCTCGCTATTTAGCTCGAAATCCAATACAATGAAAATATTTTTTAAACATTAAATACATTCACTATTTTTATTATTAAAAATATTATTTCTCATGCTCTTATCTTATCGATATTTTTTTTTTTCAATTATTGTTATTATTGCAATCTAACTACGTTCTAATTTAAACGAGTCTATTCTTAAAGTATTTATTTATACTTTTTTAAAAATCTTTAAATTATTTTTTTAAATTTTCACTTAAAATTTTATTATTTTTAAATTTCATGTTCAAAAATTGTGCGACTATTGATATCAAGCCAAATTTTTATTTCATTTTTAGAAAATAAATTTCCCCTAGAAATTTTTTGAAATTCAAAAAATTAAAAAAAAATTGTAATTAAAACTTTATATTGATATTACAAGTTAAATATTAAAAATATAAAAAAAATCATGATGACCTTTTTTGTAGCCCTTAAAATTCTCTATAAAAAAGCTCCTTGTAAATTTTCACTTAAATTCAATATTTAAATAAATTTTTCGAGTTCCTTATCAACAAACTTCGAAAAAAAATTCTAATGATCTTTAAAATCAAAATATCTTCCAGAACATCAAAAATATCAAAAAAATTATAGAATCCTTTTTTGTAGCCCTTAAAATTCTCTACAAAAAAGCTCCTTATGAATTTTCACTTAAATTCAATATTTAAATAAATTTTTCGAGTTCCTTATCAACAAACTTCGAAAAAAATTCCAATGGTCTTTAAAATCAAAATATCTTCCAGAATATCAAAAATATCAAAAAAATCATGATGACCTTTTTTGTAGCCCTTTAAATTCTCTACAAAAAAGCTCCTTATAAATTTTCACTTAAATTCAATATTTAAATAAATTTTTCGAGTTCCTTATCAACAAACTTCGAAAAAAATTCCTATGATCTTTAAAATCAAAATATCTTCCGAAATATTAAAAATATCAAAAAAATCAAAGAATCCTTTTTTGTAGCCCTTTTAATTTTCTAAAAAAAAGTATTCTTTACTTTTTTTTCTAAAATGATAATTTTCACGTCTACGAGCTCTCAAAGTTTTAAATGAAACTCCATTTTTTTAAATTTAAAAATAAATTTTTTTTTTTTTTTGAGAAATTTTTATATAAAAAATTTTATTAATTAATAAATATATAATAATTGAGTACCACTGTCTCGAATGACGCGCAATCTACCTATACTTTTTTTTATTCTCCTTATTTTCATTCTCATATTTATATATATATACATATACATATAAATTTATATCTCATATAAAAAATGTATGTCATCTTTAATATTAACAATGCCCACTATGTTAATTAAACGCTTATTAAAATAAAATTTAATTACTTATTGAAAAGTAATTAAAAAAAAAAAAAATTTAATTATTTTGTTATTTTACTGAAGGTTATTTCACTAACGGTATATATTTTATGACATATGCTCTAGACCTTTTTTGTAGATAATTTCATTTACTACAAAAAAGGATCGATTTATTTTTAACGATTAATCGATAGTTTACTGACAATTTTTATTTTCTTATGAATATCCGGTTATAATAAATTTTTTTAAGCTGTAATCAATTTAATTGATTTAAGAAAAAAAATTTTTGAATCAAGAAATAGTTTTTTACAATGAATTTTTTTTTCATAGAAATTTTCTTAGTTCAAGTTAATTTTTTTTTATTACTCGATCAGAGAAATTAAGACGTGAAATTTTTTTTTGATTTAAGAAAATTTTACTTGGCTTCAAAATTAAATTTTATCGACTAGAATTTTTTCTTAAATCAAATGGAAAATTTTATTGACTCAAAAAAAATTCTTGAATCAAAAATACTGATCCCAAAAAAAGTTTTCTTGAATCAAAATTTTTTCCTATAATAATTTTCTTAGTTCAAGTCAATTTTTTCTAATTAATTTTTTAACTTGATCCCAGAAATTATTACTTGAGATAAAAAATTTATGAATTTATTTTTTTTTTCAAGAAAATTTTACTTGATTCCAAGATTAAATTTTATCAAATTTGTATTTTCTTGAATCAAATATAAAATTTATGACGGAAGAAAAAAAATTCTTGAATTAAGTCAATTATCAATTCCAAGACAATTTTTTTAAATAAAAAAAAAATTCATAATAATTTTCTTAATTTTTCTTGAACCAAGACAATTTTTTCTAATTCATTTTTTTACTTGATCCCAGAAATTATTACTTGAGACAAAAACTAAGAATTTAAAAATTGTTTTTTTTTATTCAAGAAAATTCTACTTGGCTCAGAAATGAAATTTTATCGACCCGTATTTTTTCTTGAATCAATAGAAAATTTTATTGATTTAAGAAAAATTCTTGAATCAAAAATACTGATCCCAAAAAAATGTTTTCTTGAATCAAAATTTTTCCCTATAATAATTTTCTTAGTTCAAGTCAATTTTTCTTGAATCAAGTCAATTTTTTTACTTGATCCCAGAAATTATCACTTGAGACAAAAATATTAAGAATTTCAAAATTATTTTCTTTGATTCAAGAAAATTTTACTTGGCTCAGAAATAAAATTTTATCGGCTCGTATTTTTTCTTAAATCAAAAGGAAAATTGTATTGATTTAAGAAAAATTCTTGAATCAAAATTACTGATCCCAAAAAAAAGTTTTCTTCAATCAAAATTTTTTCTTTAATAATTTTCTTAGTTCAAGTCAATTTTTCTTGAATCAAGTCAATTTTTTCTAATTAATTTTTTTACCTGATCCCAGAAATTATTATTTGAGACAAAAACTTCAAGAATTTAAAAATTATTTTTTTTTTAATCAAGAAAATTTTACTTGGCTCAGAAATAAAATTTTATCGACTCGTATTTTTTCTTAAATCGAATGGAAAATTTTCTTGAATAAAAAAAAAATTTATAATAATTTTCTTAAATCAAGTAAATTTTTTTTTAATAACTGGAAAAACTGTTATTTAAAAAACTAAAATTCTTAAATCAAAATTCGAATCTCAGTCAATTTTCTTGGATCAAAAAATTTATTTCTACTAAATTTTCAAATTAAATTTTTATTAGCACAAGTTAATTTTTTTTTCTACAAAAAAATTACTTACTTAAGTCATAAACCCATTGGTTGAAAAAATAACCGTAAAATAAATTGAAACTCAAATTTTATTGTTATGTATTTTTTAACCTTTTTTATTAACATATATACTATCCTTATTTATCTATTTTTATTCTTATTTCCAACCCTCAACCCTCGAACCCTCGGTAACCCCACCGTCTCCTATATACTCTACACTTTTTCTCGTTTACTTTTCTCCCCCGTTTTTTATCTACTATCTAACATTACATTAAACATCTTCAATGCAAACGTTTCTTTTTTATTAAACTATTTTTTTTCTACTCTATTATTTTATGATTAAAATAATTTAGAAAAATTAAATTATTCGAATTTTTTTTTTTAATCACAATTATTCAGAGATATTGAATTGAATAATTGACAGGTACGCATGCGTGTAATTATACAATACTGAATACTATATATATGTATGTATAGTAGTATATATGTTAGTATAGGTCGCTATGGAAATTTCGAGCTGAAATACATCGACAAGTTATCAATTTAATAATGTTTATTTATAGAGTTAATTTCAATTTAAATTAACTTGGTAATTATTGGATATACTGTTAAAGCTATAGAATACTTTTTTATAGAGCTTTTCATTCTTTACAAAAAAGGTATTGATATTTTTTTGCTTAAAATCAATAAATTCAGAGATATTTGTTTTTAAACAAAAATAAAAATTATAATGAAATGAAATTTTGAATTTTTGAACCTGATTGTTATTTATTGATTAATTAATCGTTAATTATTGATTTTACGAAAAAGTTTAATGGACCTTTTTTGTAGAGCTTATCATTCTCTACAAAAAAGATATCAATAAAATTTTGATAAAAATCAATAGATAAAAAGATATTTGCAATTAAACAAAAATAAAAATTATAATGAAATGAAATTTTGAATTTTTGAACCTGGTTGTCATTAATTGACTAATTAATCGTTAATTAATGATTTTACATAAAAGTTCAGAGGACCTTTTTTGTTGAGCTTTTAATTCTCTACAAAAAAGGTGTCAAACAATTTTTGATAAAAATCAATAGGTACAAAGATATTTGCAATTAAACAAAAATAAAAATTATAATGAAAGAAAATTTTGAATTTTTGAACCTGATTGTTATTAATTAATTAATTAATCGTTAATTAATGATTTTACATAAAAGTTCAAAGGACCTTTTTTGTCGAGCTTTTAATTCTGTACAAAAAAAGTGTCAATAAATTTTTGATAAAAATCAATAGATAAAAAGATATTTGCAATTAAACAAAAATAAAAATTATCATGAAACGAAATTTTGAATTTTTGAACCTGGTTGTCATTAATTGACTAATTAATCGTTAATTAATGGTTTTACAGAAAAGTCTAGGGGAGCTTTTTTGTAGAGCTTTCAATTCTCTACAAAAAAGTTATCAATAACCTTTTGGTAAAAATCAATAGATAAAAAGATATTTGCAATTAAACAAAAATAAAAATTATAATGAAAGAAAATTTTGAATTTTTGAACCTGATTGTCATTAATTGACTAATTAATCGTTAATTAATGGTTTTACAGAAAAGTCTAAGGGAGCTTTTTTGTAGAGCTTTCAATTCTCTACAAAAAAGGTATCAATAAATTTTTGGTAAAAATCAATAGATTAAAAGATATTTGCAATTAAACACAAATGAAGATTATAATGAAGTGAAATTTTGAATTTTTGAATTATAAAAATTTTCAGTGTCTTTTTTGTACTTTACTGATTATTAATTATTTTTTCCATTATTAATTGTTACAGGATGAAGTATTAACAATATCGGAAAAAGTAGTAGTCCACGTGCATGATTTAGTATCATGGCTATCGCCAAATTTAGAGTGGACATGGGGTAGAGAAGTAATACTACCACCGCCATCTGCTTCTTTACCACCATCGCCGTCGACATCCTCCCCTACGTTATCGACGGCAACGTCACCATCGTCACCACCACCACCATTACCGACATCTAAAGTTTTATTACCGACCGGCGATGAAGTTACCGGCAGTGCCGCTGCAGCTGTGGCTTCCACTCCGACGGACGATACAAGCGATTCCGGTATCGATAAGAAACCCGAGTTGATACCTCAAGTGCTTACCGACCCTGGTATCGATTTTACCGACGTAGAAAAACAAGAATTTTATGATAACTACGAATGTAAAAATTTAAATAATAATAATGACGATGCGTCGTCATTTTCATCGGTATCGACGGGAGTTGGAGTGGGAGGAACGGGCCAAGGAGTGGGAGGAAAAAATACACGAGTTGTCGTATTGTCTTATCCGAGGTATTGCCGTTATCGGGCATTGTTGAGACGATTGGAGGGCTCGGAACCGTCTTGGCTCTGTACTTCAGTTGCTGCAGCCCTTGGGGGGTTTACTGCGTTACCTGGTACACGTGTATTATTTTGTAGAGATACGTTCGATTATCCAGATCTCGAAACTCATGAACTTTTATGCAATCATTTGGGTAAGAATTTGAAAAAAAAAAAAAAAAAAAAAAATTGAAAAATCGAATCGTTGATAATTTCGATAAATCGATATTTTTGATACATCGATTTATAGGATTTTTTTAGGAATCGAGGTATCGGAGTTTGAAAAATCGATGTATGAGAGATCAATTGAAGAGAAAATAATTTCGATTTTGTAAAGAAATCGATATATTGAACTTTCGATACATCAATATGTCGATTAGTCGCTGGACAATCGAATTGTGGAAATTATCGATTTATCAAAATTTTAGAAATAATCAATATAATAAAATTATATAAAAAAATTGATCTATCGAATTCTTCAAGAATTCGATTAATCGATTTATTGAAATTTAACAAATAATCGATCTATCGAAATTTTGCGAAAAGTCGATTTATTGAAATTTTATGAGAAATCGATTTTTCGAGATTTTGAAAAAAATCGATTTGTTGAAATTAAATAAATAATCGATTAATCGAAATTTGGCAAAAAGTCGATTTATTGAAATTTTATGAAATTTTACGAAAAATCGATTAATCTAAATTTTATGAAAAATCGATTAATCGAAATTTGGCAAAAAGTCGATTTGTTGAAATTTCATGAAAGATCGATTTATCGAGATTTTGAAAAAAATCGATTCATTGAAATTCAATAAAAATTCGATTTATCGAAATTTAAAAAATAATCGATTAATCGAAATTTTGCAAAAAGTCGATTTATTGTAATTTTATGAAAAATCGATTTATCGAGATTTTGACAAAAATCGATTTATTGGATTTTTTTTTAAAAATCGATCTGAAGATGTTTCGATTAAACTCTTAAAAAATCGATTTATCGATAATATATAATAATCGATATCTCGAAATTTTAAATAATCGATTTTTCAAAATATGTAATCATTCGATTTATCGAAATACATTTGAAAAAAATTTTTTTAAATCGATTTATCGATTTTTGTTTCGATTCAATGTATCGATTATAATTGAACTCTTATTTTAAATTTCAGCGCCAAAATTAAAAGGCAGACCAAGAAGAAAACGTAAAAAACGCAGTGCATCACCCGGTGAATCGAGTAATGAAAGTGAAGCATCTGTCGCATCAACATCTCGTGGTTCGACGACGTCATCATCATTCTCAATAAATTGTCCTCCAAAATCTACAACGCCCCCGCAAACATCAACCCCATTAACGTCGTCTCTGACCCCATCGTCAACGTCCTTAACCTCAACGTTAGCGACAGGGACATCTGCGACAGTATCGAACTCTACAACGACCGCATTGACGTCGATAACAACGACATCATCATCGACTCCAGCGACATTATTAATAGCGTCGGTGGTTACCGGTCGAGGTGATGGTGTCAGAAGAAGCGAACGCAAGGTTACGGGGGATGAAAAAAAATTTATTATCGACGTACAAAGTTTTATGAGTTTGCGCGGCACTCCAGTACTAAAAATGCCGCTTTTAGGTTATCGGCAGAGTAAGTTTATTAATATTTTTTTTAAGGTTAATATCGAAGGTGGTTGATAATAAAAATAATTATTTTCTGCAGTCGATTTGTATTTATTTTACAAACAAGTTCAAAAACTTGGGGGCTATGATACAGTGACGTCTGGACGTCTTTGGAAATCGATTTATGATGAAATTGGAGGTAACACTGGTTCAACTAGTGCTGCTACAATAACACGCAGACATTATGAAAGGTAACGATTTTCAAATTCTTCGATTCGAGATATCGATACTCGTAAATCGATTATCGATTGAAGATATCGAAATATCGATTTCTTATGTAAAATAAATCAACTGTAAAGAAATGAAAAATCAATTTTTTTAAAATCGAGATATCGATTCAAAAAATCGATTATCGATTCGAGATATCGAAATATCGATTTCTTGCATTTCTTAAATACACAAATCAATTTAAAAAGGATAAAAAATAATTTTAAAAAAATCGAGATATCGATTTTATAGAATCGATATAAATCGATTGTCGATTCGAGACATTGAAAAATCGAATTTTCACAACATAAACTAAAATTTCAGGAATGAAAAAAAAATTAAATTTTGAATCGAGATATCGATTTTAAAAGAATCGATGCACATCGATTATCGATTATCGATATAAAATATCGATTTATTGAATTTTTTATTACTTAATAAATTTTAAATTCACAAAACATCCTGTTTTAAAAATCGTTATATATCAATTCGAGATATCGATTTTATACAATCGATATAAATCGATTGTCGATTCGAGATATTGAAATATCGAATTTTTACAACAAAAATTAATGTTTTAGGAATAAAAATTGATTAAGTTTTGAATCGATATATCGATTTAAAAAGAATCGATGCACATCGATTATCGATTATCGATATAAAAATATCGATTTATTGGATTTTTTTATAACTTAATAAATTATAAATTCACAAAAAATCCTGTTTTAAAAATCGATATACATCGATTCAAGATATCGATTTGTTTTACATCGATAGTTATTATTATATGCCGATTTTTATCCAATAAATCGGTCTTTAAAACAATCGATTCATCGATATCGATCTTTAAAACAATCGGTTCATCGAATCGATTTTTTCAGTCGATTTAATCAATCAACTTTTTTTTTAGGTTACTTTTACCGTACGAACGTCATCAACGCGGTGAAGAAACAAAAGTCCGACCAGTAAGTCGTCGCAGTAAATCGATATCCGATTTACCGATCGATTTACCGGAATCACCTAAATCTCCACCAACAGCCACTACAACAACAACAACGCCATCTATAAAATCTCCGTCGCGTACGTCGCCGGAGGCCAATTGTCTAACTAATAATTCTAACCTTAATAATAGTAATAGTAATAATAATAATAATAATAATAATAATAATAGTAATAATAATATCGTGAGCATTCCCGATAAACCAAAGACTGAATTAAAACCATCATCGTTGCGCAGTGTCCGCGTAAAACCCGAGCGTTTAAAATCACTGTCACTTTCATCATCATCATCATCATCTTCATCATCATCAACGTCATCATCACCATCACCGTCACCATCGTCAACACCCGTTACAAATAATAATATAAATCTCAATTTAAATTTAAATCTTAATCATAATTATCAAAATCATAATCAACAAACTTCTAATGATTCATCATCAAGTCCATTATCATTAACACCATCAACAACTCCCCCTACATTAAATTTATTATCATCACAACAACAACAACAACAACAACAACAACAACAACAACAACAACAACAACAACAACAACAACCATCAATTATAGAAAATTCTTCATTAAATTTACCGCCAAATTTAAATAATTTAAATTTACCGCCAAATTTACCAACAACAACTGATATTAATATCACAACAACAACAACAACAACAACAACAACAACACAACCAGATTGTGATGTAAAATATGATAGTAATTTGAATAATAATGATAATTTATTACCACAAAATAAAGAAAACATTCCAATTTTTATTATTAAACAACAACAACAACAACAAAATTTACATAAAGAGCAACAACAATATTTACAACAAGAACAGCAACAAAATTTACAACAAGATCAGCAACAAAATTTTCAACAACAACAACAACCACAACAACAACAACAACAACAACAAAATGAGGAACATCAAGATCAGCAACAAAATTTACTACAAAAAAAACAACAATATTTGCAAAAAGAGCAACAACAAGAACAACAACAAAATTTACATCAACAACAACAACAACAACAAAAATTAAAATCGCCGCCATCACCAGAAGTTATTGATCTCGAATTAGAATTAGAAAATCAACCAACAACAACCCCAACAACACCGCCACCAACAACAACAACAACAACAACACGAGATAAAATAATAATACCAAGTTTTAAAAAACGCAAACTAGAAATATTGCGTGAAGGCGGCCTTGAAGTAACGGCCGTTGATCTCGCGGAGCGTCCAACAGTAATTCAAACCCACCCGCCATTACCCGCCGCCAACTCCGCCATTTTGTCCTCGAATTCGACTGTTAACCCCAGCGTTAAAGAAGAAGTTAAGCCCCAGAAATTGATATCTGTGACCGTCACTCCAGACATTACGCACATGTTGGCCTCCCCCGAGAAATACAACAACAACAACAACAACAACATTAACAGCAGCACCGGTAAAAAATTCATAAATTCTTTGCCGCCAAAAGTAATTCAGTCCCACTCAATTTTTTCCGGTAACGACAAAGTCGTATACGGGAACCCTAAAGATATATTAACTGCCTCTAAGTACGTGATTAGTACACCGGATGTACTAGATCTCACTAAATCTGCGCAGACATTTTCCCGCCCTAACCTCGAAATCGTGCGGGTCCCGATTGTCCCACGCCCGCAATTATTCAAAAATTCTATTACTAATAGTAACAACAGTTCTATTAACAACAATTACAACAGTCATCATACTCACGGTGACAATTACAGTAACGAAAAATTACCCGGTGTTAATATCGATAAATTATCGACGAAAGTTAACTTACCGATACTCGATTCGCGTACGATAGCCTCAAATAATTTAGAAATAACTCTGGTTAACCCGAAAAATTATAATAATAATAACAATAAATTGTCAAACAATTATACTAGTCCGCCGATAAGACAAAATGGCGCCAGTGGCGCTCTGGTGTCAAAAATGAAAACTAATAAATTTCATACAATCGAAAATCCGTATGCTCGTAAAGTAAACAATCACATTGTAAATGTACCAAATTTGAATACTTTACATTACGGAAATAGTGGGAGACAAATGACGTCGACGTCATCTTCATTGAGGATCGACAAAATGGCGGCTGATGGCAGCAATAGAAGAATAAGCGAAAGTGATCTACCAAAATACAGTAACTATGGTAACAAAATGTCGTATTTGCAACAAAAAAGTGATAGGGATCGTGATCGATATGACAGAGATCGACATGATCGGAGGCATAGTGTCCCTACTTTACCGACAGGTTTTATGCCAGGATTAAATGCGACGCCATTTTATCCACCACCGCCTCAGCAGCCGCCATCTTCTTCAGCGACTGGAGTCATTCATAACAACAAATTTATACCGCCGGGGCCAATGATCGACCCGATTTATTACTCGGCGATTTACAATGGACTGTTTAGTACCGGGCAGGTGGCGCCAACGGTCACTAGCTCGATGCGACCTCCGCAAATTGGTCATGGAACGATAACCTCACCGATAAATAGTAACTCGGGGTCACAACATGGCTACTTACCGCCAATTGAATTCAATGATTACTACAAAAATTTTCTAACCTCACAACAACAACACCAGAGATTACTGATGATGAGTCAGCATCAATCCGCGCCGACGTCTAAATAAATTTACGCGGGAAAAATTTGAATTTTTTAAAATTAGTTATTTATTTTTTGCGGGTTATATTTTTTAAAATGGACGAAATTTAAGTAGAAGTTAATTTTTATCAATTGGATCTGATCAGATACAAAAAGTGATAGTATCTGGTCATATATGTAATTGATTGTGTCTTATTTTTGGGAATAAATATATAGATGTGATCATATATGATGATGAATAAACTCAGATATGATCAAATTAAATAAAATGTTTTGTATTTTGAGTAGAATACGAATATTCATATATTTATGTGATCCGATTTGATCATATGTGATCAAATATGATTATGGATCGTCACATATGAATATTTATGTATATATGTGATTAATTGTACCTATTATTTTCAAGGATAAATATTAAAATATGGTCATATATGATCATGTATATGATCATATACTCAGATATGATCAGATAAAATCTACTATTCTGATTACACATGATTCTATATGATCGTGTGTGATCAGGTAGAAATTCATACATGATCATATATATAAAGTCATATCTGATCAGTCTAGAACTATATGATCATATTTGAATGTCTGTTGACGGATTGTATTAATATTTTTGTAGCCATATATGATCACATATGATTATGGGCGGTCATATAAGACCAGATATGCTCATGTATGGTCATATATGACAATGGATGATCACATATGATCATGTATGGTCACATATGATCGTGTATGGTCATATATCATTACATATGATCGTATATGGTTATATATGGTCACATATGATCATGGATGGTCATATAGATCAAATATGATCATGGATGGCTATATATGATCAAATATGATCATGGGTGGTTATATACAGCCCCATTTGATTATATATGATCATATATGATCGCATATGATCATTTATGGTCATATATGATCCAAAATGATCACGAATGGTTATATACGACCACATATGATTATATATGATCATGTATGGTCACATATGATCATGGATGGTCATATATGATCGAAGATGATTATATATGATCACATATCATCATACATGGTCAAATATAGTCACATATGATCATATATGATCATATATGATCCAAAATAATCACGAATGGTTATATACGGCTACATATGATTATATATGATCACATAAAATATGAACATGGGAGGTCATATACGACCATATATGATTAAATATGATCACATATGATCATGTAGGGTTATATCTGATCAAGTATGATCATCTGTGAGTAAATTTTTATCAATATAAAATCAGATAGAAACATATATGGTCATTATAACCATATTTTATCGTTTTTACTAAATTTGAGTTCAAAATGGTGGCAATTATAAAATGGCGGTAAAATTAAAATGTTTTGGCGGTAAAATTTAAAAAAATTTTCCTTTAAAAGGCGGCAAATTTAAATAAAATGTTCTGGCCTTAAAAAAAATATAATTGATGGTAAATTGTTTTTTTTTGTGCAATTTAAGACTGGTAAGAATGAAAAATTGAATTTTTCTTTATTTTTTTTAAATAAAAAAAAACTTTCTGTGAGCTCTTGTAATTAATTATTAATAAGTGTATTAATACTAATTAGTAATTTTAATTAAATATAAGTAATTTAAAAAATGTTAATAATTAATTAAATTTAACAATTATAATTTTAAATAAAAACTTTTTTTTCATTTATTATTAGTAATAAAAAATAATGGACATAAAAAATGTAAATAAAATAATTTTTTTGTGATATCTCATAAATTGTTTTTTTTACTTTTTTTTTTTTCTAAAAAAAAAACATAATTTTTATAATTTCTTTTTTATAAAATGAGTATCATAAAAAAATGATTGATGATTTTATTTTGATTTCAAAAATGAAAAAAAAAAATATTTCAATTAAGAAAATTCTTTTTTCTCAAATATTATTGTTATAAAAAAATAATAATAATGATAATTAAATAAATAAGATACGTGCCATAAGAAAATAATTAATGAAAACTTTAATTAATTGATTAATTAGAAAGTTAATTAGAAATTAATTAGTAATAAGTTTCATTGTAATTAATAATTAATAAAACTTATTAATATTAATATTAATTATAATAATAAATGCAATGAATAAGTAAATTGTTTAAATTAATAATAAATAAAAAAAAAAATTTTATTATTAAAAATAAAAAATTTAATTGAAAAAATCGTGAGAATTTATTGGTTACTTTTTTTTCTAGTCTGATAAAAAAATAATTTTTTTTTACGGGAGGCTGAGACAAAAAAAAAAGGAAATTTTATGATCCTGAAGTTAACAGACAATTGACAATTTTCGGATTTTTTTTCCGAATAAATTACGAAAAAATTAAAAAAAATAAAAATGCACCTGTAGAAAATTTCAAAAACTGCAGGTGCAATTTTTTCAAATATTTTTTTTTTTATAATTCATCGTTTAAAAAAAAATCAAAAAATTTTTAAACCGGCGAACTGCAGTATCATAAATTTTTGTGAATTTTTTTTTGCAGAGTACGTTTTTTATTAAAATTTTTGAAATTTGTGACATTATTAAGAAACATTCCAAGAATATTCTGTTAAATTTTCAAACAAAAATATTGAAAAATAAGCCAGTGGTAGTGGGGAGAGACGAGTCACTTAAAAAAAGTCTCCATGCCGTAGGCAGGATAACTCATGACTGCGTCATCTGAAACACAAAAACCAAAAGATTTCTATGACAATAAAGTTAGCAGACATTTAACAACATTTTGGTTTTTTTTTACAAAAAAATAAATATTAAAAAAATTATTTTGAAAAATTGCACATATATTTATTAAATTTTTTACTTGTACATTTTTTTAGAAACATTTTTTTTTTTATTATTTATTATTTTTTATTATTTAAAAAAATTTATTTGAATTTCAAATGTCTGCTAACTTTACTGTCATAAGATTTCTTTGGTACATAATTTTGTCTTAGAATTGAACGAAGGATTTTTTTTTAGTAACTACTTATTTTTTGATTAAACAAAAGGGATAATTTTTGGTAAAAATCAGAATTTATTGATTGCACCTTTACCAAAAATTTAAAAATAAATTTTGTTTATCCCTTCGTTCAAACCCAAAATAAACTTGCGTACCAAAGAAATTTTTTTGGTTTTTTTTTATTTCAGACGAAGCAGTCCTCAGTTATCCTGCCTACGGTATGGAGACTTTTGTATTTGAGGTGACGTCTCTCCCCACCACCACTGGCTTATTTTTCAATATTTTTGTTTGAAAATTTAGCAGAATATTCTTGGAATGTTGCTTAATAATGTCACAAATTTTGAAAATTTTAATAACGAACGTACTCGGAAAAAAAAATCACAAAAAAATGATTTTTTATTATCATATTAGTTAGCCGGCGTCCAATAATTTTTGGATTCATTTCAAAACAACAAAATAAAAAAAAAAATATTTGAAAAAATTGCACTTCCAGTTTCTTAAATTTTCATACTGAAGTTGGCAGCTAATAATTTTTGGATTTTATTTTAGACAGTAAATTATAAGAAAAAAAAAAATTTGGAAAAATTGCACCTGTAGTTTTTTAAATTCTCTACATGTGTATATTTTTATTTTTGTTTTTTTTCTGATTTATTTGTTGAAAAAAAAATCCAAAATTTTTTAATTATCTGCTAACTTCAGGATCATAAATTTTCTACATGTGCATATTTTTATTTTTATTTTTTATTTAAATTAAGTCGTTGAAAAAAAAACTCAAAAATTTTTAACTGTCTGCTCTTCGGGATCATTTTTTATTTCTCTCAGACCAGATTCCCCCCTCAAAATTTCGTAGAAAATCTAGAGGTTCCATAGAAATTCAACACAAAATCGGGTCTCACTTATGCTTAAAAAATTTAATCGTGGCCGTGGGTTTTGTCAATCTCTAATTCTGTGAAAATCTCTAGAACCTCTACAGGAAATTTTTAGAAATTCTACGGGAAATCTCCAGGAATTCTATCGAAAATTTATAGAAATTCTTAAAGAAAATCTCGGCGCTATTGCGGTGATTAAAATTGTGTATAATTTCTCACCCTGGCGCCATTTTTAAATTTTATTATTTTAAATTTTCAAATTTACTCACCTTTCCCGCCATTTATTTCTGCTGCTGCTTCGCGAATCTCCGCCCGCAATTAAATAAATATTCAGTTTAAAAAATTTAAAAATCACAATTACTCACGTAATTACTAAAATTAATTAATCAAATTATTTATAATAAAATAAAAACATTTAATTATTTTTCGTATTCAAAATTCTGAGAATCAAGATGGCGCGCACTGACACTAGACTAAACCAACACTTAATTTAATTTATTTACGCACTTAAATTCACTGGCACACATAAATTTATGTCACTAAATATTCCAAATTAATTAGTAATTAATTAAAAGTTGAGTTTTCGTTAATAATTAAGCGACGATAATTAATTATTTTAAAAACTGGACGTCGACAACGAGAGCGACCGGGAGACTGTCCCTCCCCTTCCCGCACCTCAGCTTCGAGAAACTTCCGCGCATGCGCTGCTAAATTTAAATCATGCTGCGCATGCGCAGTTTCTCGGAGCTGAGGTGCGGGAAGGGGAGGGACAGTCTCCCGGTCGCTCTCATTGTCGACGTCCAATTTTTAAAATAATTAATTATCGTCGCTTAATAATTAACAAAAACTCAACTTTAAATTAATTACTAATTAATTTGGAATATTTAGTGACATAAATTTATGTGTGCCAGTGAATTTAAGTGCGTAAATAAATTAAATTAAGTGTTGGTTTAGTCTAGTGTCAGTGCGCGCCATCTTGATTCTCGGAATTTTGAATACGAAAAATAATTAAATGTTTTTATTTTAATATAATTAATTTAATTAATTAATTTTAGTAATTACGTGAGTAATTGTGATTTTTAAATTTTTTAAACTGAATATTTATTTAATTGCGGGCGGAGATACGCGAAGCAGCAGCAGAAATAAATGGCGGGAAAGGTGAGTAAATTTGAAAATTTAAAATAACAAAATTTTAAAATGGCGCCAGGGTGAGAAATTATTGATAAAGTCGAGGATCAGTATAAATATTAAAATTTTATTTGATTAATTTTTTTTTTTATTAATGTAACGTCGAATTAAATTTTTAATTAAAATGTCGGTAATTTAAAATTTGATTGCGTTAAATATTTCTTAGGTCTGCCATTCACTTTTATTTGACGGTCCCCAATTTTTCGTGACTTTAAATAAACTCATGTTCCTCTGAAAAAAAAATTAATTAATTAATTAATTAATAAAATTAACTTTTAAAATTATTTAAAATATAGCTTGTGGGTACTCGTTCCAAAGCTCTGACGATTCTCTACAAGAAAAAGCGGAAAAAACTAAAATTTAATTAATTTTCATTAATTGCAATCAATCACTTTAATTATTTTTCCAGTTTCTCAACTTAAAATGCCCAGAACTTCTAAAATATCACTCCCACAGATTTTTTTACTCTTATTAATTTTGTAGGAAATTAAATTCCCTACAAATTAAGTCCTTTAATAAAACTTCCTAAAGTCAATACTTAAAAAGTTATTCCCTTCCAAAGTTAAATTTTTGTAAAAAAAATGGCGGGTCTGCAGCAATCTCTTCTAATTTAAAAATTTTCATATATTTTATTATATATATCGATAGGAAATCACGTGCGCTCTCAAACGAGTACCCACAAGCCATATAAATTTTTAAAAAATATATCAGACTTACCGGTCCCTTGTAAACGCGGTAAATAAAATAAATCGGTAATGGTGCCAGTGTACTCAGGCCAATTAATATTCCGATAAAATTAGCCCAGCTAGGAAATTTATAGGCCCCATAAGTCACCGGCTCATACATAATCATTTGATAGATAAATATACCCTGTAAATAAATATAAGAATTAATAAATTATCTAATGATCGGTAATTTATTTATATTTTAAATAATTACCAAACAAGTTGCGGGTGCAATTATCACCCAATTAATCCACCAGTAGAAATATGAAAATTTATTGAAATACATTTTCATTTCCCCGATGTTTTTTATAAATTTATCGCAACCGTAGAACCAACAGGGCACGATTATTTCAAAAATACCGATCAATAATACTGCCCATGACGCGGTGTTCCAGTCCATCAGTTTATACAAATAGACCCCGCCGCTAAAAATCATCGGCAGGCCCATTAACCAGCCGCAGAAACACACAAAGAAAATTACCCGGCCTTCTTTCTCACGCAGCGATGGCTTTGCGTCGATAATTGCAGTACTGACTGCCTGTACACCTGGAAACTAATTGGATTTTTTTTTAATTAATTAATTTAAATTTTTGGCGGGAAAAATTTGAATTTTTTTTTTAATGTTTAGAATTAAGAAATTTATTTTTGAAAAAACTGTAGTAGGGAAATTGATAAATTTTTTTTTGAAGTTAGCAAATTTTCTGGAGAAGCTAAAAAAAATTATTTTCAAACTCTAGGATCGATAGGAAAGACGCGGGAAATTTTTAAATACAAAATTAGTGCGGATTTTAAATAACGATTTTCTGTTGTGGACTTAAACTTCATATATCTCATAAAATATTGGAAATATGAAAAATTTATAAGAGACCGATTTTGTAGATCGGGAAATTTCCTATCAAAAAGTATTAGAAAAATTTTTTTTATGTGCAATAGTTAGTGAGATATTTGGTGTCAAAGTTAAAGAAGTAGAAAAATCGGCAATTTAATGAAAATGAAAGACAAAAAAAACTTACTTGGCTACCGAGACCGAGTATAAACAACATAATGAAGAACAAAACGGCCCATAAATTACTCCAGGGCATTTGAGTGACGGCTTCGGGGTACGCGATGAACGCAAGACTCAATCCGCCATCTTGAGCGATATCTTCTATAGGCATTCCCATTTGTTTTGATAAATACCCGAGAATTGAGAATATAGCGAACCCAGCGAACACTGAAGTAAATATATTTGCCGTTGCTATCAAAAGTGAGTCCCTGAAAAAAAATTAGAAACGATTTTATAACACAAATCGGTAAAAGTCAATACCACGTGATTTTTTGTATCATTTTCTTTCAGAGCATGAGATTTCCTTTTCAATGAGTACCCACATGACTATATTTTAAAAACTTCAAAAAATTGCTTATAAAAATTTATTAATTGTTTTTAAAAATTTGAATTTTTTTGAATAATTTTTTTAAGGTAAGTATGTCATGTTGGTACTCATTTTGAAGCTCGTGCGATTTTCTGCAACAATTTTCTATTAATTATTTGAATAATTAGTAATTGCATCAACAATTCTCAATTGTTTCGACAATTATTTACAAGTCTTCTGACTTTAAACGCGGATAACTCGGAAACTATTATACTTACGAGTTTTTTTGTAAGGACCAAATTTGTAGGGAATGAAATTTTCTACAAATTTGGTTTGATGACAATTTGTCGTAAAATTGATAGTTTAAGAGTTACGGGTGTTTTAATAAAAATTTTAAAAGATGTATGTATTTAAAATGATTGCTAATTACCTGTAACAATTATTAGTGAATGAATTAAAACTGGACATTGTTATTAATGACCCGCATCCAATGCCAAGTGAATAAAAAACTTGTGATGCAGCGTCGCCCCAAACACTCGCATTTTTCAAAGTTTCAAATTTTGGAATTATAAAATATGAGATTCCGTCAATCGCGCCATCTAGTGTGACACCTGTCAAAAATTATATTTATTATTTTTTCATGATCATTTTATTAATTGATATTTTTTTTTTAGTAGAAATTTATTTTGCAATTTTACCTCGAATTAAAACAGCTGTCAGCATGACATAGGGAAATAAGGCTGTAAAATATGCAACTTTACCCGCAGATTTTACACCACGAGACAAACAAACAAAAACTATAATCCAACCTAGGGATAAATATAAAAATAATTGCCAATTTATTGTTCCAAAATTGTCCCATGTTGCCCCGTTTACTCCAAGTGCATAATCACTAAAAAAAAAATTTTTTAATTTAAATCGATCCATCGATTACTTATATATCGATCCATCAATTACTTATATATCGATATAACGATCACTTATAAATCGATATATCGATTATTGATAGATCGATATATGGATTACTTAGAAGTCGATATATCGATTACTTATAAGTCGATATATAGATTACTGGTTGATCGATATATCGATTACTCATAAATCGATATCTCGATTTTTTATGAATCGATACATCGATTATTTATAAATCGATACACCGATTATTTATTAATCGATACATCGATATAAAAATTATTCATTAACCAATATATAGATTTTTCAAAGATTGATATATCGATGATTGATAGATCGATATATTGATTACTCATGAGTCGATCTCTAAATTATCGATAAATTGACATATCGATTACTTATGAATCGATACATCGGTTGTTAATGAATCGATCTCTCGATTATTTATATATCGAAATATCAAGTATGTATGAATCGATACACTGATTATTTATAATACGATATATCGATTATTAATAAAACGATATATCGATTAATAATAAATCGATAACTGATAAAATGATGTATTGATCATTAATAAATCGATGTATTGATCATTGATAAATCGATATATCGATCATTGATAAATCGATATATCGATTTATTGATACTTAAAAAATATTTTTAGTTAATATTTTATAAGTTTCACTTTCGGTTAATCGACTTTCGATATATCGATGGCTCGAAAATTCGATAAATCGATAAAACTCGATATTTTGAATATTTGCTTAAAAAAATGAATTTTTTTTCTACGACTCACTTGAAATATTGTTCACTAGACAAGATTCTTTTGTACAGAGATTTTAAAGGTACGATTTTATCACCGTCATGACAATTTTCATTTTTATCACCGTCCAAATATCCGAATTTCAAACAGACATCTTTTATCGACAAACAGGTTTTATTAAAAAATATCATTGATGAATTTCGTTGCTGACATTCCATGTCCTGTAATTGACTGTAGCATTCTACAGAAAAAAAAGAAATTATCAATAAAAATAACAATGATATAGTTGTAGTAATAGTAGTAATAATAATAGTAATAAAATTAATTACCAGGAGTATTAAAGTCATTGTCGCAGTATGCCCATGCAAGTTTCGGGTAAAATGACGCAACAATATAAGATAATATCCAACTCATTAAAACCATATAGTATATACTAACTAGTGCGATAACAATTAATGTGCATATTCCAACGCCGCCAAAAGCTGGTGCTAGACTTTTGTAAATTTCAAATGGCCCTAAACCGGTATATTGCCCTACAGCAACTTCCAAATAGAAAATCGGTATGCCCATTGTTATCAACATTATAACGAATGGAATCAAAAATGAACCTAGTGAAAAAGAGTCATTAGTAATTACCAGATCATTTTTATATATTTCTGATATTCTAGCCTTCGAAAGCTCGCGATTCCCTTTAAAATGAGTACCCACATGACCACTTTATCTGAGGTTCATAAAAAATTGTAGTTTGTCGGAAAATTGAAATACGATTTTTTTGAAAATTTTAAAATACGGACGAATGAGTTCTTGAAGATAAGTGGGGGTTGTTGGTACTCATTTTAAAGCTCTCGTTATTTCCTACAACAATAAAACACAAAAAAATTTGTAATAATTAGTTACTGATAATTAGCAATTAATTAAACGAGTATTCGTGTGTATTTTTAACTTTAAACGCCGATAACTTGAATACTATCATTTCTACGGTATTTTTTGTAAGAAACCAACTTGTAGGAAATTAAATTCCCTACAAGATCGGTCTCAGCACAATTTGTCGTAAAGTCAATAGTTTGAAAGTTATCAGCGTTTTAATAAAATTATCAAATAAAAATTTATTTTATCAATTATTTACAATACAAAATCAACATTTTTATATAAATAAATATTTATTTTATCAATTGAACGGTACTTACCACCCCCATTTTTATAAACTAAAAATGGAAATCGCCAGACATTTCCGATACCGATCGCGTATCCCATACACGATAAAACAAATTCCGCTTTATTGGCCCATCCTTTACGTTCTTTAGGTTTTTTAGTCACAGCTTCGGTTAATTTAACTGATAGCCTTTTAACACCCTTTAATTTAAATTAATTATTTTATTAATAACTCAACTTAAATAAATAAATAAAATATCACAACTTAATTGAATTCTGACGCAATTTTTTTAAATAAATTATCACTCTCCAATTATTAATTACTCCCTCCGCCGTAGCTCAATTTACACCACACTGAGTTACCCCAAAAATAAATAATTGACTGCAATTAACCCCCGCGTCAAAAATTTTCTCAACTTTCCCAAAAATAAAAAAATTGAATCTTCCATCAAAACGCCGACTTTTAAAAATTAATAACTTCCCCCACCATTGATATTAAGAACCCATTCATTTTTTCCATCAATCCTCATTAAATTATCTTTGTAACAACCCCCAATTGCCCTCATTACTCCCAATAATTACCAAGTAATTAAATAATTCAAATTTTACTCCAAATCAAATCACTCCTTTCGCCTCCTCAACTTTAACTCCTCCTAACTCCCAAACTATCACTCCCACGTAATATTACATCATGATCAATTTTGTTGCTCATTAAATTTCCCACAAAATCGGTCTCTTAACAATTTTCCCTAAAATCAATTCTTTCCAAGTTATCGTCATTTAATTAAAAAAAATCTTACCCTCATAAAGTCGTCTCCCGACGCGCATCCAACATGCTCACAATCAATCTGTTTATCCAGCATTTTAACGGTCAAAAAAAATTTATTTCCATGCAATAAATCAGTACTCTTATGTGCAATAAATAATTAAACCTCAAAACCCATAAAATAAATTTACATTCCCATAAAAATGATGGAATACGTGGCGGTAATTACGTCCGTCCTCTTGGGAGGTAAAATAAAAACTGAAATAAATTTTAAAAATTCGTTAAAATATTTCATCATAAACTTCACTTAACGTAAGTGTGTACGTGAGTGTACGTAGCTTCTATCTCTTAGAATTTAGATAATCCAGCCCTAAGTAACTAAGTCAGGCATAAATGTTTATTTTCTTTGTTTAAATTCCATTTCGTAATTGTAAGTGTCATTAAGGTGTTAAGACGTCTACGTCTCTGTGACAAAGCTAAATAACTATACAAATCTATTTTTAATTACACTGAGAGCTCGAGTACTTACTAATGTAAGTTTAACTGTTTTATATTCAATGTAAGTATGAAAATTTTTAATTTTTATTTACGGTTTCGGTTTTTTTTGTTGATATTTTTCTTATTAATTACGATAACTCGGGAAGGGTTGATTTTATGGAAAATTGTTAAGAGACCGATTTTGTGGGAAATTTAATGAGTAACAAAATTGGTTATGATAAAAAATTGCGTGGGAGTGATCGTTTGGGAGTTAGGAGAGACTAAAGTTGAGGGGGTAGAGAAAAACGATTTTATGAGGATATTTTTTTTTGATTAAATGACGATAACTTGGAAAGGATCGATTTTAGAGAAAATTTTTAAGAGACCGATGTTGTGGGAAATTTAATGAGCAACAAAATTGGTCATTATAAAAAATTACGTGGGAGTGATAGTTTGGGAGTTAGGAGGGATTAAAGTTTAGGAGGTAGGGAAGAACGATTTTATGAGGGTAATTTTTTAAGTTCCCGCTAAAAAAATTGTAAATTTTCAAAAATCCGGAAAGTTGGTTTCACCCGGAATTTATTAATTTTTTTTTTTTTTCAATAATAATTTGAGTATTTTTGATCTTTCAAAAAAATACACGTCTAGAAAATTGAAAAATCTACATGAGTATTTTTTTTAAATTCAAAAATTTTTGGTTTTTTTTAAATTACAAGATATTTTATTTAAAAACAGCCAGTAACCGTTAAAAATATCGGTGAAAATTGTATATAAAAATCAAAAAGTAATGAGGTTTGTAAAAATTTTTAAACAAAAAATAACACCTGCACACAAAAAAAATTAAGTAGAATGTGCATTTGACCGGACCTACCTACGGGTACGTATTTTGGTCCGCTGAATCCGAATTCGAGGTCAGTTTGACCCCTACACCCTCGAAATTTCGAAAAAACTTCAAAAAACCGTAAAAATGATGAAAATCGGCAGTTTTAATGATAAAAAAATGTTTTGGAACTAAACTAAGCGTGATTTTCATGTATTTCGATCCGCTGAATATGAATCGAAACTTTATTGAGACCTCGAGCAATTTTAAATGTGAAGAAATCACACAAAACTCTCGAAAATTCCGAAAAAATATAGTTTTCATGATACAAAAACTTCTTCTGGTCCAATTCAGATAAAATTTTATATCTTCTGATGTCTTCAATTCGCATCTTAATTTTTTTAGTTTATTCACCCTCTAAAGCTGGAAAAATTCGAAAAAATTGTAAAAATTACCATTCATAACAGTAAAAAATTGATTGAACATGATTTAATGGCTAAAATAAATACTCTATAACGTAGATATATCAAATAACTTGAAATCTGTGAAAAACACAAGACATAAAAAGATAGAAAGAAATAATTTTTACGAATCCTAAACTTTCCTTCGTTTGTATCGCACTCTTTTATCCTCAAATGATCTTCGTAGTGGATTCCTCATTCGTGTGATTTTTTTACATTTAAAACGGCTCGTGGTCTCAATAAAGTTTCGATTCATATTCAGCGGATCGAAATACATGGAAATCACGCTTAGTTTAGTTCCACATAATTTTTTTATCATTAAAACTGCCGATTTTCATCATTTTTACGGTTTTTCGAAGTTTTATCGAAATTTCGAGGGTGTAGGGGTCAAACTGACCTCGAATTCGGATTCAGCGGACCAAAATACGTACCCGTAGGTAGGTCCGGTCAAATGCACATTCTACTTAATTTTTTTTGTGTGCCGGTGTAAGTAATCTTAAAATTTAATTTCAAATTTTACCTCGAGTTTTTATTTTTGAATTTTTTTTTAAAAATACTCATCTAGAAAATTGAAAAATCTACACGAGCATTTTTTTTAATTTGAAAAATTTTTTTTTTCTAAAGTTATAAGATTTTGTATTTTTAAAATGGCGGGTGTCAGCTAACTTAAGGGTCATTAATAATTATATATATTAAAATTAAAAAAAAAATAACTTGATTTAAGAAATATAATTTTAAACCGATTTAATATTTTTGAACCAATTCATCTTCTTGACTGAGCTAAAAAATTCCACCATGTTACTCGAGCAGAGTAAATTTTACTTAACTCAAAAAATAATTTCGAGCTCAATCATTTTTATTCCCAATGAAAGATAATGAAGTTCTTTAATTATTTTTTGTGACAGACACTTGAAATCTACGTCATTTAGCGCCTATAGCCGGCAGCTAAAAATATTCGATAAAATACAGCTGGTAAAAAAAATACGTAATCGTTCTGATAGTGACGTCATCATCGGATCAAAAAATATTTTTTGGTTACATGTGCGATAGCAAACGACCAAAAAATATCGAAGTAACTTAACGAGCCATCTTGTGACAAAATTTATCATCATTTTAATTCATACACTTACCGACTTCTCTCTAATTTTCAACAAATACTCAAAACAATCTTGCCAAATAAATAAACGCGGATTTATATCCTGCCATTTATTGGCGCTAAATGTAGTAAATTTCAAATATCTGTCACAAAAACTAATGTATTTATCTAGTACAATCGAGTCTAAGACGCTCGCACTCGATAGATAAACTACTATTTTAAGCTTTGGAAATTTGTAACTCTCGGTGGGACCAATACTTTTGAATGTTCAAGACATTTTCTTATGGGAAATTTGACGCTCTACAAAAAAGGTCTCTTATAATTTTTCGATATTTTTATTTCTTCAAAAGTTATTCGAAGTTAAAATTAGATTGACGATAAATTTTTACATTTTTTAAATTTTTTGACGCAACCGTCAACTTTATTCGAAAATTTTAGAGGACATTTTTTGTAGAGCATTTTATTTCCTACAACTTATCTCAAAGAAAATTTTCGATATTTCTCATAAGTCGTAAGTTATTCGCAATTAACTGAAAATTTAATATAATTAATTTTAAGCAACAAAATTTAGATTATTTAAGAAAATTTTCAGTTAATTGCAAATAACATACGACTTAAGTGAAATATCGAAAATTTTCTCTGAGATAAGTTGTAGAAAATAAAATGCTCTACAAAAAATGTCCTCTAAAATTTTCCGATAAAGTTGATGGTTGCGTCAAAAAATTTAAAAAATGTAAAAATTTATCGTCAATCTAATTTTAACTTCGAATAACTTTTGAAGAAATAAAAATATCGAAAAATTATAAGAGACCTTTTTTGTAGAGCGTCAAATTTCCCACAAGTATATGTCTTGAACATTTAAAAGTATTGGTCTCACCGAGAGCTACAGAATTCCAAAGCTTAAAGAATAAATTTTCCCATGTTATTTAAACGGGAAATAGAAAATTGCGACGCGGCAGCTGTTAATATTAATATTAAGAGCTCAAACTTTCACAGTATTTTTTTTTCATTTCCAACCACATTTTCGATATAATAAAGGAAAAAAAAAAAGCCGATTTTTTTGATACAGCCTAATACTTACATTGAGGTGCTTCTAACATTTGTAGAGTAATTTTTTAAACTATTACCTTAAATATAAAACGACCAAGAATGATAATATTGCTTTTATGATTAAGTATGAGTAAAAGTTGATAATAGTCGGCTATCCTGCATATCACGCAACCGATGTAGAGCTGAAAATTATCAACTTTTACTCATACTTTACCAGAGAAGCAATATTAGCATTTAAAATTTTTAAAAATGCTAAGAAGCGGTTTTTTTTCGAAAACAATGGCATACAAAAGTATTTTCGAGCTCAGAGAGCTCGAAAATGTATTCACAACAATGTTTTCGAGCTCCTTGAGCTCAAGTTTTTATTTTACCTCCCAAGAGCACGGACGTAATTACCGCCACGTATTCCATCATTTTTATGGGAATGTAAATTTATTTTATGGGTTTTGAGGTTTAGTTATTTATTGCACATAAGAGTACTGATATATTGCGTGGAAATAAATTTTTTTTGACCGTTAAAATGCTGGATAAACAGATTGATTGTGAGCATGTTGGATGCGCGTCGGGAGACGACTTTATGAGGGTAAGATTTTTTTTAATTAAATGACGATAACTTGGAAGGAATTGATTTTAGGGAAAATTGTTAAGAGACCGATTTTGTGGGAAATTTAATGAGCAACAAAATTGATCATGATGTAATATTACGTGGGAGTGATAGTTTGGGAGTTAGAAGGAGTTAAAGTTGAGGAGGCGAAAGGAGTGATTTGATTTGGAGTAAAATTTGAATTATTTAATTACTTGGTAATTATTGGGAGTAATGAGGGCAATTGGGGGTTGTTACAAAAATAATTTAATGAGGATTGATGAAAAAAATGAATGGGTTCTTAATATCAATGGTGGAGGAAGTTATTAATTTTTAAAAGTCGGCGTTTTGATGGAAGATTCAATTTTTTTATTTTTGGGAAAGTTGAGAAAATTTTTGACGCTGGGGTTAATTGCAGTCAATTATTTATTTTTGGGGTAACTCAGTGTGGTGTAAATTGAGCTACGGTGGGGGGAGTAATTAATAATTGGAGAGTGATAATTTATTTGAAAAAATTACGTCAGAATTAAATTAAGTTGTGATATTTTATTTATTTATGTAAGTTGAGTTGTTAATAAAATAATTAATTTAAATTGAAGGGTGTTAAAAGGTTATCAGTTAAATTAACCGAAGCTGTGACTAAAAAACCTAAAGAACGTAAAGGATGGGCCAATAAAGCGGAATTTGTTTTATCGTGTATGGGATACGCGATCGGTATTGGAAATGTCTGGCGATTTCCATTTTTAGTTTATAAAAATGGGGGTGGTAAGTACCGTTCAATTGATAAAATAAATATTTATTTATATAAAAATGTTGAGTTTGTATTGTAAATAATTGATAAAATAAATTTTTATTTGATAATTTTATTAAAACGCTGATAACTTTTAAACTATTGACTTTACGACAAATTGTGCTGAGACCGATCTTGTAGGGAATTTAATTTTCTACAAGTTTGTTTCTTACAAAAAATACCGTAGAAATGATAGTATTCAAGTTATCGACGTTTAAAGTTAAAAATACACATGAATACTCATTTAATCAATTGCTAATTATCGGTAATTAATTATTACAAATTTTTTTGTGTTTTATTGTTGTAGGAAATAACGAGAGCTTTAAAATGAGTACCAACAACCCCCACTTATCTTCAAGAACTCATTCGTCCGTATTTTAAAATTTTCAAAATAATTTTATTTCAATTTTCCGACAAACTAGAATTTTTTAGGAACCTCAGATAAAGTGGTCATGTGGGTACTCATTTTAAAGGGAATCGCGAGCTTTTGAAGGCTAGAATATCAAGAATGAAAAAAAAAATTCCGGTAATAAGTTTCAATTATTTTTAATTACAGAAAAGTATTAAAATTAATTTTTGATTTTATTCCATGTATTTATTGATTGATTGTTATTTTTATTTTACATTTTCATGTTACAAAATATCCATATTTATATAATGGTAGTCATATATTTTACATATACATATTTATATAATTAATTACAGTTCATTATACTTTTAAATAATTAATTTATTTTAAATTACTAATAATTGATTGATCGTGTCATTCAATTGATAAATTTAAATGGCACCAAAATATTCAATCAATTACAATTTGATTATTAGTTTAATAAAAAAAAAAAATTATTTAAATTCTAAAAATTATTTAAATACAATGGAATGTTTTTTTTCTTTTTAAGGAATTTAATTAATTGAGCGACAAATTTATTCATTAATAAATAATAAAATGCTTCTAAATTTATTTACAATGAACTTTTTTTTATTATTAAATTATAAAATGCCCCGTCGCTTTTTATTTTTAATTAATAATAATTATATTAATTACATTATTTTATTTATTTATTAATATTTAAACAATTTAAAAACAATTGTTAAAATTTATTTTTTTCATTTCACTTGATAACATTTACTTTAAATTAATTATTTTTATAAATCACTTACAATAATTTGCGTTATCTATTTATCATACTGATATATTTTGTTAAATAAATTTAGAAAAAAAAAAAAACATTTTTTAAATTTTACAACCAACGATATTTTTATAAATCACCCCAAGTATGGGTTGTTGGTACTCATTTTAAAGCTCTCGCTATTTTCTACAAGACTATAAAAAAAAAATAATTATTTATCAGTAATTACAATTGTTGTTATTATTATTTGTATAACTTGAACTTTAAACGCCGATAACTTTTAAACCGTCGGTCCTACGGTATTTTTTTACATAAACAAATTTGTTGGCAATTAAATTATCGATAAATTTTTATCAGACAAAAAATATCGTAAAGTCGATTGTTCAAAAGTTATCAGCCATTTAAAATTTATATAGATAATTGTCGCAATGGCAATTGCAATTACTCAACAATTATTTAATATTTTCAATGACATATATCGACAGGAAATCGCCTGCGCTTTAAAACGAGTACCCACAACCCATACTTGTCTTAAATATTTATATCGATACCCAAAAATATCGATATCGATTTTTTACGTGATAAACTATATACATTTTATTTTACGTATTTTTTTTTTGTTTTTTTTTTCCAATAACAAAACTCGTAATTCAACTCATACCTCAAATGCTTCAATCTCAAATAATCTCAACTAATACTTTTTTTTATTATTTAATTAATTAAAAATTTTTTCTAATTTACAATTACGATATGACGTCCACTTATGTTAGTAATTAAAAATCTAATTATTTTTTTGAGTATCAATTTAAAAAAATTATTGTTATTATAAAAACATGCAATATATATTTAAAAAACAGTTCAAATATTTATCAATATGACGAAACATAAATTTAATTTTAAAAAAGTTTCTCTATGCAAAATTAATGGTCTGAAGACTTGAGTAATGGACTCATAAAATATTACCGAAGAATAAAACATTTTTGAAAGAGATCGGAAGTCTGGCAGTTATTTTAAACCCAACTGCAATTCAACCGATCAAAAAGATATAAATATTTATTAGGGTGCGTCATTTCGAAGCAACATTTTTTTTGTGCATAGAAAAAATCATAGTTTACAAAAAAAAAATTTTCGCGCGAAAAAAAAATTTGTATGTCGATTACAGACCCAGCTCATGGAAAAATTCGAATCCCATTTAAAAAACGCGGGAAAATTTTTTTTTTAAATGAGCATTTTTAACTCGTTAACAAATCGATAGATCGAATAGACTAATATATATTTTTGTAGGAAATTGAACGCTCTACAAAAAAAGTCTCTTATCATTTTTTGATAAATTCTTCTGTTCAAAAGTTATTAGAGCTCGGAGTAAATTTCGAGATCTTTTCACTTTTCCGGCGAAACTATCAGACTTATCACAAAATTTCATAGGAGCTTTTTTGTTGGCAATTTCATTCTCTACAAATTATTATCAGTAAAGTTTTTTCAAATTCCGCATTGTTTTCTAGTTATTTTCATTTTAATTTCCCGCTCTTATAATAGTGGTTCTGATCGATTTCAAAGCTCGACATTGAAATGAAAATAACTAGAGAACGAAGCGGAATTTGAAAAAACTTTACTGATAATAATTTGTAGAGAATAAAATTGTCTACAAAAAAGCTCCTATAAAATTTTGTGATAAGTCTGATAGTTTCGCCAGAAAAGTAAAAAGATCTCCAACTTTACTCCGAACTCTAATAACTTTCAAACAGAAGAATTTATCAAAAAATGATAAGAGACCTTTTTTGTAGAGCGTTAAATTTCCTACAAAATATGTATCAGTCTATTCGATCTATCGATTTGTTAACGAGATTAAAATACTCAAATTTAAAAAAAAAACTTTCCCGCGTTATTTAAATGAAAATCGAATTTTTCCATGAGCTGGGTCTGTAATCGACATACAATTTTTTTTCTGGCGCGAAAAATTTTTTTTTTGCACGCGCACTTAAAAATAAATGTTGCTCTGAAATGACGCACCTTGATATTTATATATATTTTGAAAAATTTTTATTATAATTATGAATATTCATGAAATTTTTATCACCAATTAAAAACTTAATGATAATACGGAATTAGATCACCTGAAAATGAGATTGATACCGATAAGTAATAAACTGCGAAAGATCGAGGGCAAGTTCCGGCCAATGCCGCACTGCAAGTGATCTTGGTGGTAGAAAGTTGAGGGCGGATGCTCGTCCCCGGGTTTGCACCACTCGCCTTTTGATTTTAATTCTTGCTGGCATATTTCTTTACACGGGGGACATATTAGCGCGCCTTTGTGCAGCCAATCGTTTTCGATTATTTTAATTGTTAATTTTTGACCAGCGTGATAACAAGTGTATGTATAGTTTGCGACCTGTAGATTAAATAGAAATTATGTTAATTTTTTTTTAGGCATCGATATATCGATTAATTCATTCGATAGATTATACATTGTAATATTATGATCAATCGATTTGTGGTACAGGTTTTTTATTTAAGACATCGATTATGATAATCGATTAATCGATGTATTTATTATCCAAATTAGTATTCGATTATCAAAATCGATACATCGATTGATCGATTTTATAAATCAATGTATCGATTATTTAAATCGATGGCTCGATTATTACAATTGATGAATCGATTATTTAAATTGATTAATCGATGTCTCGAATATTTGAATCGTTTCCTGAATTCATAATATTGATGAATCGATTTATCGAATAAAAATATCAATTAATCGATATGTTGGCTATTAAAATCGATGTCTCGATTATTTGAATCGATGTCTTGAGTATAATCAGTAATAAATCGATTTTTTGATTTAAATTGTTGTCTCGATTATTTAAATCTACAACGCGATTGAAATCGATATCTCGATTGAAATCGACGTCTCGAGTATTTGCATAAATGTCTGGATTATAAAAATTAATAAATCGATGTCTCGATTATTTAAATCGATGTCTCGATTATTTGAATCAATGTTTCGATCATTAAAATTGATAAATCCATCTATCAATTATTTAAATCGATTGATCGATTATTCACATCAATAAATCGATTATTTAAATCGATAAATCGATGTCTCGATTATAAAAATTAAAAGATCGATCTCTTGATTTAAATTGTTGTCTCGATTATTTAAATCGACGTCTCGATTATTCAAATCGATGTATCGATTATAAAAATTAATAAATCGATCTCTTGATTTAAATTGTTGTCTCGATTATTTAAATCGACAACTTGATTAAAATCGATGTCTCAATTGAAATTGACGTCTCGAGTATTTGAACCAATGTTTCGATCATTAAAATTGATAAATCGATGTATCGATTATTGAAATCGATTGATCGATTATTCAAATCAATAAATCGATTATTTTAATCGATAAATCGATTATAAAAATTAATAGATCAATTTCTTGATTTAAATTGTTGTCTCGATTATTCAAATCGACAAATCGATTGAAATCGATCTCTCGATTGAAATTGCCGTCTCGATCTTAAAAATTAATAAATCGACGTCTCGATTATTTAAATCGATGTATCGATTAGTTAAATCGATGTATCGATTAGTTAAATCGATGTATCGATTATAAAAATTAATAAATCGATCTCTTGATTTAAATCGAAAACTCGATTGAAATCGATGTCTCGATTGAAATTGACGTCTCGAGTATTTGAATCAATGTTTCGATCATTAAAATTGATAAATCGATGTATCGATTATTTAAATCGATTGATCGATTATTTAAATCGATTGATCGATTATTTAAATCGATTGATCAATTATTCAAATCAATAAATTGATTATTCAAATCGACAAATCGATTGAAATCGATCTCTCGATTGAAATTGACGTCTCGATCTTAAAAATTAATAAATCGGTGTCTCGATTATTTAAATCGATGTGTCGATTATAAAAATTAATAAATCGATATCTCGATTATTTAAATCGATGTCTCGATTATTTAGACAGACATCTCGATTTACATCAACGTCTCGAGTATTTGAATCAATGTTTCGATCATTAAAATTGATAAATCGATGTATCGATTATCCAAATCGATATATCGATTTTCTTCATAATTCAAAAAATAAAATTCTCCAACTAAAAAATTTTCTTTTTTTTTTTTTTTACCATAATATGAAGTCTTCCAGCTTCACACTTATATTGATAACACCCCGAGCCCCAGTGCTGCCATTGCCTCGCTTGTTTACACGTTCTCTCTTCCCACATATCATTAGTATGATCAAAACACCTCGAATGCGGCCCGTAATTTTCTAATGCGAAATTTTTTTCTGGATCTGCTCAAATTAAAACCAACAAAACAAAACAATCATCATTATCATCTGTCATAATCCCCTTAAATAAATTCATTCAAATTTACTCACGTGGATTGTTTTCTTCATAAAGACAGTGAGAGCCACGAATCACAATATTCTTAGCTCGCCACGTGAATTCTTGTATATAAGGACAATAGTCCGCCAGCGATACTGATCCGCCGTAGTATTGTTCTTTTCCCGACTGCACATGTGGGATCCAATCAAAATTCTATTCGAAATAATTTTATGTTCATTACCAACAAGTAATTAAATTTATTTATTTTCATAAATAATTACTCTGTTTTACCTGATATCTTTTTGGTAACGGCTGCGGATGCTCAACAAGATTACACAGAGCTACTGAACTTCGATCATCAGTACACTCTGTTTGTAATGGGTCTTGTTTCACTTTATTACAAAATGGATGGATTGTTTTTCCCCTTAAAGTCATAAAATTAATTAAATTAATTAACTATTTAATTAAAGATATTAAATAAAAAGATAGGATTAGATTTTTTTATAGAAAAAATTCTTACTTTGGATCCTCATCACTGAGCATCAAAAAAAAAAATGAAAAGTTTTGAAGAAAATTTAAATTGCAGAGAAAATTTAAAAAATTAAAAAATATAAGAGTAGGGATTAGATTTGAAGGCTTACGATAGACGTGATGAGCGCGTAGATATCCATTCTTTGCAAGATTTCATAGCGAAATCGCAGCCTAATCGGCGACCCCATCCGAGCTCTTGGGCCATTGAGTAGTTGGCGGTGTACCAGCCGGTGTCTTCCATCAGGGCAAGGGTTATACGGGAGTACACTGGGTTTTGTGTATGGGTACCAGTCATTGCTTCATTCTGATAAATTACAAGATTTATTGTTTTTATTATTTATTAGTAAATTTTGGTCATAAGATTTTGAGTTATAGATTGTAAGATTTCAGTATCTCGATTTAAAGATTTATCTATTGTCAGATTTTCATAAATTGACTACAAGATTTAGATGTGTCGATTACAAGATTTAGATGAATCGATCACAAGATTTAGGTAATCGATTACCAGATTTAGATAAATTGATGGCGAGATTTATTAATTATAAGATTTCAATACAAAAAGTGCAAGATTTAGAGAAATCGATTCTAAGATTTAGAAAAATCAATTACAAGATTTTAGCGTAACGATTGTAAGATTACAATGTATTGATAGTAAGATTTAAATAAATCGATCACCAGATTTGGATGAATCGATCATAAGTCTTAGGCAATTGATCACCAGATTTAGATAAACTGATCACGAGATTAATTGACTATAAGATTTCAATACAAAAATTACAAGATTCGGATAAATCGATTATAGGATTTCAGTATTTCGATTGAAAGATTTATTTATTATAAGATTTTAATAAAATGACTACAAGATTTAGATAAATCGATCACGAGATTTAGGCAATCAATCATTAGATTTAGATCAATCGATCGCAAGATTTATTTATTGTAAGATTTCAATGCAAAAAGTGCAAGATTTAGATAAATCGATTCTTAGATTTATAAAAACCAATTACAAGATTTTAGCGTAACGATTGTAAGATTACAATGTATTGATAGTAAGATTTAAATAAATCGATCATAAGATTTAGGTAATCGATCACCAGATTTGAATAAATCGATCACAAGCTTTCAATAGATCGATCACGAGATTTATTTATTTTAATATTTCAATAGAGAAATTACAAGATTTAGATAAATCGATTATAAAATTTAGATAAATCAATTAAAAGAGTTAGATAAACCGATTAAAAGATTTAGATAAATCGATTAAAACATTGAGATAAACCGTTTAAAAGATTTAGATAAATCGATTACAAGATTTAGATGAATCGATCACGAGATTTATTGATTATATGATTTCGATAAAAAATTGATAAGATTCGGAAAAATCGATTATAAGATTTCAGTATTTCAATTGAAAGATTTATTTATTATAAGATTTTAATAAAATGACTGCAAGATTTAGATAAATCGATCACGAGATTTAGGCAATCAATCATTAGATTTAGATCAATCGATCGCGAGATTTATTTATCGTAAGATTTCAATGCAAAAAGTGCAAGATTTAGATAAATCGATTCTTAGATTTATGAAAATCAATTACAAGATTTTAGCATAACAATTGTAAGATTACAATGTATTGATAGTAAGATTTAAATAAATCGATCACCAGCTTTAGATAAATCGATCACGAGATTCCAATAAATCGATGACGAGATTTAGATGATAGATCACGGGATTCATTTATTATAAGATTTCAATAAAAAAATTACAAGATTTAGATAAATCAATTACAAGATTTCAGCGTAACGATTGTAAGATTTCAATCTATTAATAGTAAGATTTAAATAAATCGATTACAAGATTTATCGATTATCCAATTTCAACAAAAAATTACAAGATTTAGATATATCGATTATAAAACTTTAATATATCGATTATGAGACTCAAATCAATCGATTACAATACTTTGATGAATCAATTTCAAGATTTTAAAAAATCGATTACAAGTTTTAAAAAAATTGATATCAAGATTTTAATGTATCAAGTATAAGATTTCTATATATCGATTACAAAATTTTGATAAATCGATTCAAAATATCGATTTGTCGAATTTTTTAGTAAATTTCAGAACTAGATTCAAAAATATCTATTCTAAAAATCGATTTAAAATTTCAATGTATCGCTAGAAAAAAATTAAAACGTACCTCAAAAACTCTTTTTTCCCAGTGGGTGAGTGCGGTCCCATCCTCCCCCTGATCCTCTAATTCGGCGCCTTCCAAATTAGGGCAATTAAAATGCGCACGTACTTCTTCTCTGACACGTGGCGTAACAATCATCTGCATCGACCGCTCGACGCTGCCACCCCTTACATGCCACTGCGGCCTCACTATTGTTTTTATCGTGTTCTCGCTCCACTGGTGCGTTTGCAGCCTTTTGATTAAAAAATAATCGATTAATTAGATACCTTCAATCAATAATTAGACGAATCGATCGCTTACTTTTCATTGAGTTGAGGTTTTCCGGTTTCCGCGCGTCTTGGTGTCCGCGGTTCCCCATTTTCATCGCGATAAAACGCATAGAGACTTAATGAAAAACCTAACGCGTGTAATATTTCATGTTTTACTGTACTCAGTAGAGTTTCGAGTTCTTGTGGCTTTGTGCTGATGCTTCCGGGACATAAATTTGCATGTCCAGCGATTGGCCTAAAAAATTTTATTTATTATATTTTATTATTATTTAAACAATTGTTAGAATTTTTTTTTTCATTTCACTTGAAAAAATTTATTTCAAATTAATTATTTTTATAAATCACTTTTAAATAATTAATTTATTTTAAATTACTAATAAGTGATTGATCGTGTCATTCAATTGATAAATTTAAATGGCACCAAAAAATTCAATCAATTACAATTTGATTATTAGTTTAATAAAAAAAAAAATTATTAAAATTCTAAAAATTAGTTAAATACAATGGAATGTTTTTTTTCTTTTTAAGGAATTTAATTAATTGAGCGACAAATTTATTCATTAATAAATAATAAAATGCTTCTAAATTTATTTACAATGAACTTTTTTTATTATTAAATTATAAAATGCCCCGTCGCTATTTATTTTTAATTAATAATAATTATATTAATTACATTATTTTATTTATTTATTAATATTTAAACAATTTAAAAACAATTGTTAAAATTTTTTTTTTTTCATTTCACTTGATAACATTTACTTTAAATTAATTATTTTTATAAATCACTTACAATAATTTGCGTTATCTATTTATCATACTGATATATTTTGTTAAATAAATTTAGAAAAAAAAAAAAAACATTTTTTAAATTTTACAACCAACGATATTTTTATAAATCACCCCAAGTATGGGTTGTTGGTACTCATTTTAAAGCTCTCGCTATTTTCTACAAGACTATAAAAAAAAAATAATTATTTATCAGTAATTACAATTGTTGTTATTATTATTTGTATAACTTGAACTTTAAACGCCGATAACTTTTAAACCGTCGGTCCTACGGTATTTTTTTACATAAACAAATTTGTTGGCAATTAAATTATCGATAAATTTTTATCAGACAAAAAAAAGCGTAAAGTCGATTGTTCAAAAGTTATCAGCCATTTAAAATTAATATAGATAATTGTCGCAATGGCAATTGCAATTACTCAACAAGTATTTAATATTTTCAATGACATATATCGACAGGAAATCGCCTGCGCTTTAAAACGAGTACCCACAACCCATACTTGTCTTAAATATTTATATCGATACCCAAAAATATCGATATCGATTTTTTACGTGATAAACTATATACATTTTATTTTTCATTTTTTTTTTGTTTTTGACGAAATTTACCTGTCTAATGCAGATTCTTGTTGACAATGAGCTGCATAAGCAACTGTCAATCCATTATGACAGCGTTCTGATTGTAATGCCGATACATAAAATACAAAATCAGCGCCATCAATTCCTTCACCAGCTGTACTACCCTCTTGTACACCGCATTTTTGTCCCGTTGCATTACATACCCTACATACCTATAAATATTAAAATTTTTTATCGATTAATAAAATTTTTTAAAAAATTCGCCCGCGAAAAGTTTAAAAAATTCCCTTTTTACCCTCGCGACGTCTCTACATCCTAAACTATCGCTTTTTCACAAAAAACACCCTCTTAATTTTTTATAGAGAATTTAATTCCCTACAAAATCTGTCTCTTTGATTTTTTCTCTATCTCGCATATTTTAGCGGTAATTTTAAAAAATAGTAACCGCGGATGAATTCCAGATAAAATTAAATTTTAAAATAATTAAAAAATACTTTTATTAATCAACAAATGGATTAATTACTTAATTTATATTTGAATCATATGTAGAAGCTATTAAATTAATTAAAACGTGATTTATAGCATCATCAATTTGTTTTTTATTTATAAAGCACGGAAGGTATTTTACGGAAATTAATTCATTAATTTAATTATTTAATTTATTACAGTTGATTGTATTGATAATAATAACAATAATAATTATTATTGTTATTATTATTTTATAAAGAGTGGATGTGTTATTGTGGAAGTAATAATCTCGGTGTAATATTTAATCAGTAGCTTAATGTAAAATATTGAGCTAAAACCCTCTAGCTTTTTCCTCATTTATTTTTCCCTTTATGCCTCGGAAGCGAAATTAGTAATTATTATTTTTAATTAATAGTAATAATGTCGTTGTTATTATTATCAGTAACAGTCCTTGTGTTAAATGATTGAAATTTATTTAAAAAATATGGAAGTTTTGAATTATTACTGCGAGGAATTCTGATTAAAAAAATTTGATTGATTTTTAATTTTTTTATGGGGAATTTTAAAATCTTATTGTGGAAAATTTTGAAGTCTATGAAAAATTTTGATTCAGAGAAATAGGAATTTTACAATAGAACTGTGGGGAATTTTAAGCCATTGTTATGGGGAATTTTTAAATCTTATTATAGGAAAATATGAGCTCCGGGAGAGTTTCGATTTAATAGAATGAAAATTTTACAATAAGATTGTGGGGAATTTTAAGCCATTGTTATGGGAAATTTTCAAATTTTATAATGGGAAATTTTAAACACTATGAAAAATTTTGATCTAGAGAAATAAAAACTTTTCAACTTGGCTGTGGGAAATTTTAAGCTATTGTTATATGGGGAATTTTGAAATCTTATTGTTGGAAAATTTTGAACTCTTTGAAAAATTTTGGTCTAGAGAAATAATAAGTTTACAACATGACTGCGGGAAATTTTGAGCTATTGTTATGGGGAATTTTAAAATCTTAGTGTAGGAAATTTCGAACTCCAGGAGAATTTCGATTGAAAGGAATGGAAAATTTTAAATATGACTGTGGGAAATTTTAAGCTATTGTTATGGGGAATTTCGAAATCTTATTGTGGAAAATTTTGAACTCTATGAAAAATTTTGATTCAGAGAAATAGAAAATTTACAATAAGACTGTGGGGAATTTTAAGCTGTTGTTATGGGGAATTCTGAAATCTTATTATAGGAAATTTTGAACTCCACGAGGATTCCGATTTAAAGAAATGGAAAATTTTAAATATGACTGTGGGGAATTTTAAGCTATTGTTATGGGGCATTTTAAAATCTTATTATGTCAAATTTTGATCTAGAGAATTAGAAACTTTCCAATATGACTGTGGAAAATTTTAAGCTATTGTTATGGGGAATTTTGAAATCTTAGTGTAGGAAATTTCGAACTCCAGGAGAATTTTGATTTAAAGGAATGAAAATTTTAAATATGACTTCGGGGAATTTGAACCTATTGATATGGGGAATTTTGAAATCTTATTATGTCAAATTTTGAACTCTATGAAAAATTTTGATCTAGAGAATTAGAAACTTTCCAATATGACTATAGAAAATTTTAAGCTATTGTAATGGGGAATTTTGAAATCTTATTGTAAGAAATTTTGAACTCCAGGAGAATTTTGATTGGGAAATTTTTTACTCTTAGTTGGAAAATTTCTAACTATCCATAGCAAATTTCAATTTAACTAAAATACGAAATTTACACGATCATCGTGGGGAATTCGAAATTTTTTTTTTTGGGAATCATCGAGTACAAAATTACTCACATCAAGATGAGCTTCCGGTACTCTAACTTCCCCACACATGGTCTCAGGTCGACATGTATCGATGCAATACGTATGGTGGTCTTTCACAAAAACTCGGCTGCTCTCACATTTTCTGTAACAAAAAAAAATTTCCCAATTTTCGATGAAATTCCTCGATTTTCTCTACCGAAAACAATTAAAATATCGATTATATGAATTCATTTAGTCATAACAAAGTAACTTTACTCTTAAAGACTGATAATTATTAGCGTCTGATGGATTTGAATTAAACCTGATTGCAATGGCAAGTCAATTAAGAAATTTCAAAGTGAAGAGCGTGATTGATATTCACGTAGACGGCATAGATGTGTTGTAATTAACATGTGTGCGTGTAAGACAAGTGAATGAGAGTAGATAGGGTAGTAAACAACGCAAATTAAGTCAATATTCACATCGTGCATGCAATTTCAAAACTTATATTATGGGAAATTGCCTATCGATTTTATGTACTATTTACACTTTTACCGCTCTATCCTACTATTTCTTTGTTACAAAAATAATCGATCGCAACTTATGATTTAACCCTTCAGGACATGGGCTATGAGATTTTTTCTCATGGTCAACTTCGATCTCATATATTTTTTAAATTTCAAATGGAAAGGCTACTTGAAAATTTTTGTATCGCACGACTCACGATGCGAAGCATCAGAGTGTGCTTTACGATATCTATAAATATTAGGGTGATCCAAAAAATAACAAATTTTTTTTTTCTCCGAAACAGGTTCAAAAGTTACATTTAGATAAAAAAAGACGCCTGTGAAAATTAGAGCTCTTAATATTAACATTAAAAGGTTCCGCATTGCACTTTTCTATTTTCCATAAGAATAACATGGGAAAAATTTTTTTTACGTCTTCTGATTTTTATAAGTAGCTAACGATGCGTCATACGAATAATTGGCAGGCATATTTTTGTAGGTAATTGAATGCTCTACAAAAAAAGATTCTTATCATTTTTTGATAAATCTATTTGTTCAAAAGTTATTTGAGTTTGAAGTCGAATTCATATTAAATTTTGAGATCTTTTTACTTTTCCGGCGAAACTATCAGACCTATGACAAAATATTATGGGACCTTTTTTGTAGACAATTTTATTCCCTACAAGTTATTTTCAATAAAATTTTTTCGAATTCCGCATTGTTTTCTAGTTATTTTTATTTTAATGTCAAGCTCTTAAAATCGATCAGAAGACTATTTTTTTTATGAGCATGACATTAAAATGAAAATAAATAGAAAACAATGCGGAATTCGAAAAAACTTTATTGGAAGTAACTTCTAGGAAATAAAATTGTCTACAAAAAAGGTCTAACGATATTTTGTAATAGGTCTGATAGTTTCGCCGGAAAAGTAAAAAGATCTCAAAATTTAATATGAATTCGACTTCAACCTCAAATAACTTTTGAACAAATAGATTTATCAAAAAATGATAGGAATCTTTTTTTGTAGAGCATTCAATTCCCTACAAAAATATGCCTGCCAATTATTCCTATGACGCATCGTTAGCTACTTATAAAAATCAGAAGACGCAAAAAAATTTTTTCCATGTTATTCTTATGGAAAATAGAAAAGTGCGATGAGGAACCTTTTAATGTCAATATTCAGCTCTAATTTTCACAGGTGTTTTTTTTTATCTGAATAAAACTTTTGAACCTGTTTCCGAGAAAAAAAAAAAATTTGTTATTTTTTGGATCACCCTAATATCTATGTAAAATTAACATGGATGGTGATATATCTATACATTATACGTACATTTATCCCACCAGGGGCGCTTGCGCATTACCGTCCTAGTACAGCTATTTTTTTTTTCTAATTCGTAAGCCTGAATTTTTTCAATTCAATTTTTTTTATTTACATATATTTTTTTTTTGTTATTAATAAAGATATTTTGAGTAGGTTCTTTTACAATTATAAAAAAAATACTAATATAATTAAAAAAAAAATTTTTAATGGAAGAAAATTGTATATATTTTAAATTTATTCGTGCTTCCCGCCATTTTTTTAATTATTATTTTATTATTTAATATTAAATGAGCATTATGAGTCGTGCACTTTTGGATTTTCAAAATTTTTTCACATATATGATGATATATATTTCTTCCATGACGGTAGTAACTCGTTCGATAATCTCTTATAATACCGTCTCTATACACAAACGCTTTCACCATTGACGTCGGAACGTCGGAAGTAGGGTTAGTAGGAATTACGTCGTCTACCGTCAGTTTTATTTCCTTCATCCCCATCACGAATCCTTTCTATTTCTACTCTTCCCTACTTCCTACTCTCCCATCTCTACCTCTCACTCGTCACTCCGACTCCCCACTACTCCTGTTTGTACTCGACTCTTTCCAATCACTTCGAGTCCCCACCACTCACCGCTCGCCTGACTGCCACTGAACTTTTTATTTTTGGCACTTCTCTTCTGTATCGAAGTACAGTCGCGTCGTGTTTATCCGCATGGACGGAGATCCGTCTTCCTACTCAATTCCGCACGTTAGAATACCGGATATTAAAACGTAAGATGACGGATACGTTGGAATTCAAGTTCGGACGTAAATATACAACAGGAAATGGAAAATAGACTTGCTGAGAACCGAAAAAATGGAGTTGACTAGGGGGGGGGGGGAGAAAGAGGGGTTAAGATGAGGAGTTGAAGAAGAGGAGGCTGAAAAATCCCCTGGGTAGAATTTCCATCGTCTCGACTAAATCGAGGTGATGAGAAGCGTAAAAACATTTGAGCTCTGAGGAATGACGTAAAAAGAGTAAAAAATTAAGGAGGTTAGGAAAAGTTATTACTGTAACGAGAATACGTTTTTTTTCTGTGTAAAGTTGGGAAGATACTGGAGAGTATTTTTTTCGACACAAGATTGGAAAATTATGAAAATATAATTATATTTTAATGTTAAAATTTATTTTTTTCATTTCACTTGATAACATTTACTTTAAATTAATTATTTTCATAAATCACTTACAATAATTTGCGTTATCTATTCATCATACTGATATATTTTGTTAAATAAATTTAGAAAAAAAAAAACATTTTTTAAATTTTACAACCAACGATATTTTTATAAATCACCCCAAGTATGGGTTGTTGGTACTCATTTTAAAGCTCTCGCTATTTTCTACAAGACTATAAAAAAAAAATATAATTATTTATCAGTAATTACAATTGTTGTTATTATTATTTGTATAACTTGAACTTTAAACGCCGATAACTTTTAAACCGTCGGTCCTACGGTATTTTTTTACATAAACAAATTTGTTGGCAATTAAACTACCGATAAATTTTTATCCGACAAAAAATAGCGTAAAGTCGATTGTTCAAAAGTTATCAGCCATTTAAAATTTATATAGATAATTGTCGCAATGGCAATTGCAATTACTCAACAATTATTTAATATTTTCAATGACATATATCGACAGGAAATCGCCTGCGCTTTAAAACGAGTACCCACAACCCATACTTGTCTTAAATATTTATATCGATACCCAAAAATATCGATATCGATTTTTCACGTGATAAACTATATACATTTTATTTTACGTATTTTTTTTTTGTAACAAAACACATTGAAATTTCCGTATAAATAATGATTCCTAAAAATTTTATCAATTATCTTAATAATTCGAATCTATTTAATTTTCATATATTCAAAATTGTTAAAATAACTTATTGAACTCGAAAAAGTATATTTAATATTTACATAATTTACCTTAAAAAATTATAATGGCAAAGAAAATGTAAAATATATTTCCACGACGAGGATGCAATTTACTGAATAAATATTTAACTCATTTTTTATTTGCATCTTCTTTGAATACTAGGATAGATACAGATCGGGAGTTTAATGTCGATCGTCTCGACGAATGTAAAAAACTAAATAAATAACAAGTACGGTAACAAGTTTTTTTTTCTCCTTGTTTTTCTTCCATTTGTATCTTTATCGGAACATTTGAGGAAATAAATTGAATAAATTGTTTGCTGTAACTATCTTATATTTATATAAAGAAATTGTACGTTTTCTCATCGAAAATGTCGCGATTTTATCATTAAATAGAATTATTCTCATTTTAAGTGGCTATTTATCCACAAAATATCTTATTATATTTAATATTAAGATAAGACTGAACATCGGTTTTAAATATACAAGGAAAAAAATTTTCACGATCTTTTTATCGTACTTTTTATTGTATAAAATTGTACGCTGGACCAGACTCTCCAAATAATAGTTTTTACTATATACTATCGTAAATTCTCTTTGATAAATATTACTACCAAAAAAATTATGATAACCGATACTTTAGAGCAAATTATACAAGGCTGGTTCACAAAGTTTACAATACGAGTATCGTAATATTGAACAGTCGATAATGTAGAATTTCCGGCCCTACGAACGAAAAAGAGAAGGTTGCTGACTGATGCAGTCAGAGAGAAAATAGAGAAAGAGAAGAATTAAAGGAAGATTGTTGAGGACACGTGACGTCATTTCATCATCTGAGGATTTCACGTCATGGCTCTTGACCAGATTGTCAAATGAGTATGAGGTGGAATTGTTATATATTGAAACAGGCATGAATATAAACACTTGTGAGAAGCGTAGATGGTAGCGCCATCTCGTACGGAAAAGCCGAATCCCAATATACATATTTATACCCATACAAACATCTTATCATAGTGTAGGTAACTCATACACTGGTCACTCATATGTACACTAGCGCTATGCACGACAAATACTACTAACATTAATTTAGAAATACTCCTATTTGAGTATCGTTAAATTTGTTACTTACATTGGAAAGATACAGAGGCAGCACTGGGAAGTTAAAAAAAAATACAAGAATTATAATGTTTTTATATCTTATTGCACGCCTCGGAAGCGAAGCGGGAAGGTTGTGCTTTATAACCGACCTGTCAAGGTCACACGATTTCCACTCATTAAAGTGCATATATTTTTTTTCTATTACTCTTACACATTATGAAAAGCACATCAATATAAAGCTGAAACACTAATAAATAATCCTGATACTTTTTTTAATTTGCCCAATATGTATTAATATAAAAAAAAGTTCATTAAAAAAAATTTATCGTGGACGTCCATTAGTCTGTGGTTAAAAAAAAAGGCGTGGTACGGATATCTCGAGAACGACTTGACGAAACTACTTAATTATTTTTTCAAAATTTTCAGAAATAAGCAAAGAAGGTTCCTTTCGAAAATTACTACTGTAGGCCTTCTCGTTTTTTTAAAAATAAATCATTACGGTTAAAACCGGCAATCTTACATGTAAACAAACACACACTGCCGCCATTTTTCATTAGGAATGTTCTCCTTATTTTTTTTTTTTTTTACTTTTATTACCGTATATTTACCATGAAAATTTCTATGGGAAAAGAGCGGGATATTCAATTTTATTCGAAATTTAACTTTTAAAAAAAAAACATAACATGAGCGTTCGAGGCGTGCACTTTTGGATTTTCCAAATTTTTTTTCATTCCTGTGCTTTTTACGATACCAGTATTGGATTTTTTTTAACAGAACTTAATACAACAATCTTTTGGTTAAATTACGATAGTAAATTGTAAAAAATATTTTGTAAACAGTAAGTTTTTATACAAAATATTTGATAGTTTACGGTAAAACGAGTCGGGTCCAGGATTACGATACTTGAAGAGTAAATTTTCGTACTCTCTAAATATGAATTAGTGATTTTTCACTAATTTCAAGTGAATATTCAAGGCTACAATCGTACCACGCAGAATTAGTGAATATTCAATAAATGAATATGTGAGTATTAGAATTCACTGATTTGATAAGTGAATATGAGAATCCACTAAATTGAAAAGTGAATATGGGAATCCACTAATTTCATCGGTGAAAAAAAATATTATATTGCGAAAAAAAATATAAGACACTTGTAATTAGATCCGAAATGTGATTAATGTATTAGAATCATTACTTAGAGGAAGTATACATGATTTTGATTGATGAAAAAATCCCGGTGACTGCTGGGCTCGAACCTGCATCCTTCCGATTCAAAGTCTTTGACGCTATCCACTGCGCTGGCCTACGCATGTGATCGCGTGAGTGTAAATAGTATATTCGTTATGATACCAAACAATAACTGATGAAGAAATAAAAAATCCGTGATGTTATGATTGACGTACTCTACATATAAATATATTATTGTTCTGTACTTTTCCATGCGGGTCAGTATGTAAATTTTTTCAATTATTTGTCAAAATTATTGACCCTCAAGGAAATTGATCGAGGGGGGAGGGGAGCCGATGGCTCGACCATGAAATTTAGTAAAAAACGAAACAATGCTCCGCGACTGAGGTGTTCAAAAATACTGCGTATTAGTAAATTAAAATTTATAATTATCTCTAATGACTGTAATGAATAATTTAATTTGTTGATGCCGATCGATTTTCAACGAACTGCAGTCAGCCATTTTACGCTTCGCGGTTTTCCGCGGTGTTTTTCTCAACACGTGAAAGCACTTATTTTGTATTACTAGTATCGATTTTCAGACAAATAAAACAACATTATCGTTTATTATTATTACCAGAGTGCAAGCAAATAATAAAAAAATAGTCCAGTTATTAAATGAATAATTCAAATTATTAATAGAATCTAATGGTCTAGAAAAAAGTTCTGTTCTAAATGGGGAGTTAAAATTTTTTGGTTCAATAATGAATAATAATTAGAGTAAATGCTGACTTTATTGATTAAAACACTTTCAATACATCAAGTAGAACATCTATAGTTATTAAAAACACACTGGAAAAATGATTAATTCATTATTACAAACGTTTTTATTAAATTTTTCGAATGAATATTGAATAATTAACGACAAGGAATTTTTATTTCAAAAAGACTATTTGTCATATTCATAAAAAATCAACTATAAAATAAACTTGTACTTTAAGTATTGATTCAAATATATGATTATTCTTCATGTTTTTGCAGTAAATTTCTAGCTTTATAAAAAGGTCATGAACTATGATCTCAAAATACTAGCAAACTGTAAAAAATCGAATCATACATGGCCACATATGAAAATTGGACATATATGCTTCATATATAACCCGTATATGCATCATATATGCCCACATATGCTCTGTAAAGATTTATATATGAATATATAGTCCATATATGATCTACATATGCTTCATATATGTCCATATATGATCCACATATATTTTATATATAGTTATGTCTGTCCATATATGCCCATTAGGTGCGTCATTGAGGAGCAAAATTTTTTTTTAAGTGCATGTGGAAAAAATCATAGTTCACAAAAAAAAAATTTTCGCGCGAGAAAAAAAATTGTATGTCGATTACAGACCCAGCTCATGGAAAAATTCGACTCCCAAATAAATAACGCGGGAAATTTTTTTTTTAACTTTGAGTATTTTTAACTCGTTAACAAATCGATGGATCGAATAGACGAATACATATTTTTGAAGGAAATTGAACGCTTTAAAAAAAAAGTCTCTTATCGTTTTTTGATAAATCCATCTGTTCAAAAGTTATTAGAGCTCGGAGTAAAGTTGGAGATCTTTTCACTTTTCTGGCGAAACTATCAGACTTATCGCAAAATTTCATAGGGTCTTTTTTGTTGGAAATTTTATTCTCTACAAGTATTATCAGTAAAATTTTTTCAAATTCCGCATTGTTTTCTAGTTATTTTTATTTTAATTTCAAGCTCTTAAAAAAGTAGTGTTCTGATCGATTTCAAGAGCTCGACATTAAAGTGAAAATAACTAGAAAACAATGCGGAATTTGAAAAAACTTTATTGATAATAATTTGTAGAGAATAAAATTGTCAACAAAAAAGACCCTATGACATTTTGCGATAAGTCTGATAGTTTCGCCAGAAAAGTAAAAAGATCTCCAACTTTACTCCAATCTCAAATAACTTTTGAACAGATGGATTTATCAAAAAAATGATAAGAGACCTTTTTTTGTAAAGCGTTCAATTTCCTACCAAAATATATATTAGTCTATTCGATCCATCGATTTGTTAACGAGGTAAAAATACTCAAAGTTAAAAAAAAAATTTCCCGCGTTATTTAAATGGGAGTCGAATTTTTCCATGAGCTGGGTCTGTAATCGACATACAATTTTTTTTTCTTGCGCGAAAATTTTTTTTTTGTGTTGAACTATGATTTTTTCCATGCACTAAAAAAAAAATTTTGCTCCGAAACGACGCACCCTAATGCCCATATATATACTCCATAGATTTGTATATGAAAAATAAACAGATTCCTATGTATGCTTTATATGTTCATATATGCGCTATAATGGTCCATATATGATCCATAAATGCTCCCAATACGCCCATGTATGCTGTATGATGATCCATACATAAAAATTCGCCATATATGGTCTAATTATGCTTCAAACATGTCCATATACACATCATATATGTTCACATATGATCCATATAAGAAAATGGGCCATTGATCATAGAAGTATGCTTCATATATGCCCATATATAGATTACATATAGAGCATGTATGCTTCATATATGGTCAAATTTTCATATATGATCCATTTTTCTCGACAATATCCCAAAACTAATGCAAAATCCCATATTCGCCTGACCGATTTTCTTCAATTTCGAGCTCTACTCCTTCTACGGAGCTGAAATTGTCTGTAAAGTCTAGACCATTTACTAAAAAGTATCTCCATTCCGAAAATCACAATTCCCAACAAGAAAACCGATCCCGTAAAAATATAAGCGAACACAAAATTATCCAAGTCAATTTGCCCATAGTTCGTATCTTCATTAATCTTGTCTTTTTTCTTCAACTTATCAATTCTCTCCCTTATTTTCTTGTCATCTCTATACTTATTAAATCCCATTTCCAGCGGGATCAGACCAACGCCATCAAGTTTTGATTTCAAAGCCCAGTTTTTTCTGGTCCAATAGACCAAATATTTTTTGAACACTATTTTTCTTGACAAATGCAACTCATTAAATTGCAATGCTCTGTATACTAATGAATTAGTGTTATAAATACACGCAACAGTCGGGTCTTTAAGTGCTTCCTTGTAACATTCTTTGATAACCGTGAAATTTGATGAATGCAAATACTCTTTGTCCTCATCAGTCTCCCACAATTTCTGACTCATCATATCATTGTGTAGTATTCCATCAAAGTAGACGTGGTATTTATGCTCATAGAGATCTTGCAGCGTATCAACATTGCGTCTCATTGGTTTCGACAATACCGCAGTTATCTGGCCCTGGAACTCTGGCATTACCGTGAACACAAACAGGAACCCGGTAAAGAAAACAATCCGCATAGAGAGACGGTCTATGGGGGACAAGATTCCCATGCTTGCTGAGATTCTTACCACGTCCATAATACCCCTTCTTACATCAAATTTGTTGTTAATTATTATTACCACCGATATCAGGATGAGCACGACAAGGCACAGGACCAGAAACTGTGGATTGTAAGCTAACTCGCTAATTGCCGTTGAGTAATTGGTTTTCTTTGTGATAATTGAGAACTTGACTTCGCGATACGCGGTTATGATATCAGTGAACTCGGGATTAGTGTCCGCTAATTGCCGCAATTGGTCACCCATGTCGTACTCATTGTTGACCAATAGCTCAATGTAGCCGCGGTTGTTCGCATTTCGTGCCATACTTGAAGGGAAAAAATCTGTTTTCCATGTGGCGTTTATGTGCGAAAGTAAACTGTATATATCGACGATTTTTGCGCCTAAGGTTTTGTTCATATGTTTGTTTAGGGCATGAATTTTTCCTTGGGCAGTATCGTTTTTTATGACACCAAAAGCACTGGCTTTAATCTGGTGGCCGTCTAGGTACTGCGTCTTATCGAAGGTTAGATTTTTACATACTTTCTGGTCTGTAAAGAGATATAGTCATGTAAGTGGCCGTTTATTTTATAGACTACATTTATCTTAGTGAGTAAAGTTAAAAATTTTCTGTTTTAAATTTGAAGGTTAGGAAAATGAAAAGTGTCATTGGTTTTTTGCAAATATCTAGGTAAATATTGAGTTATTCGAAAAATAGTAAGACACCTTTTTTGTAGAGCTTCAAATTCTCTACAAAAAAGGTGTCTTATACTTTTTTCAAAAACTGAATAGCAACGGAGATATTTCGAGTTTAAAATTGCTTGGGATCCCAAGAGACTGTTAAGAGATGAAAATCAAGTAATGTTTGTTTTTTACAAGTATCTATGCAAATATTGAGTTAACCAAAAATAGTAAGATACCTTTTTTGTAGCGCTTTAAATTTTCTACAAAAAAGTTGTCTTATACTTTTTTCAAAAATTGAATAGCAACGGAGATATTTTGAGTTTAAAATTGCCCGGAATCCCAAGAGACTGTTAATAGATGAATATCACGTTATGTTTTTTTTTTACAAATATCTATGCAAATATTGAGTTATTCAAAAAATAGTAAGATACCTTTCTTGTAGCGCTTTAATTTTTCTACAAAAAAGTTGTCTTATACTTTTTTCAAAAATTGAATAGCAACGGAGATATTTTGAGTTTAAAATTGCCTGGAATCCCAAGAGACTGTTAATAGATGAATATCACCTAATGTTTGTTTTTTACAAATATCTATGTAAATATTGAGTTATTCAAAAAATAGTAGGATACCTTTTTTGTAGCGCTTTAAATGCTCTACAAAAAAGGTATCTTATGCTTTTTTCAAAAACTGAATAGCAACAGAGATATTTCGAGTTTAAAATTACCCATTTAGTGATCTGAGTAATAAACAAAGTGCTCGTTTTTAATAAAAGAGTAGTTCAAAAAAATAAAATACCTTCTGAATATCTCAGACTGTAGAGTGTCGATTTATTCCCAATAAATTTTTCCGCAGTTTCAATTTCTTCCCACGGTAGCGGCGCGTACTTCGTGAACGGGTTAAAAGTATAAACAAAACTCAGATCTTTTTGATAACACAAGTAATACGCAGACAACAAATCATATTTCCACAAAAATTTCAATATATTTCCCGCGTTTGCGCAGCCAGACTCTTCATTAGTCTCCAGGATCAAAAATGGAGACGTGATGCTCCAAATTTTTGATGATTTAAATTCTTTGATTAAAATTCCCAGTTTTTCAATTGACTCAAATGAAAGCACATACGTCGGGTAAGAAGGAATCAAACCCGTCATCTTCTCTGATTTAAAATTACCGTCGATTACAATCATCGGATTTTTGGCATCAAAATCATATGGGTTTTGAACTTCGGAATCGTCAACTAAATCCGCGGTTATTATCAACGGGTTTGAATTATTTGTAAAACACATTTCAGCCAATTTTCTCTGTTAATGATATTAATAAATAATTAATTAATTAATCAAAAATTATTAATAATAATTGAAATAATTAAAATTACCGCATGGCTGCTCAGACGTTTCGTTGAATCTTTGGACGACGAATCGTGAATTTTAAAATTGTAACACGTAATACTGACGATAAACGAGCAAAAGTAAAATAAAATAATGATATTAAGCCTCATTATTAATGAAATTAATCAATTGATTAAAATTTCTAATGATTTAATTCGTAAAATAAGCGGTAGTATGAATGACTAATTGACGTTTGGCAGAACCTGCTCGCGATGGAATATCAATTGCGACTGACCCGCTGGCTGGAATCCTTCAGCTAATAATATTAAAAGTAATGTATCGATTTAAGTTATTGCGATGAATAATTTAATTGTTTATGCCCATCGACTTTCAACAGCTAGCAGTCGCTATTTCATGCGTGACGCTGTTTTCCGTTAATGATTTTCTTCTCGTTAGTGTGCGACCGCTTGAAAGCACTTAGCTTGAATTAGTACCATCGATTGACGAGACAAATAATTGCTACAACTTGACAATAATTAAAGTGATTTCGCGGAATTATGGTGGGATCATTATTTCATGGGATGTTGGGTGGCAGAATACACGGAAAGAAAGTTTCACTAAAATTTACAATGTTAACATCGTGATCGTGGACTACACTTTCATTAGCATCAATTTTAAAATGTCTTCTTTTAAAATTTACAATGTACGCAGAAAAAAAATTCTACTCTCTTAACGAGAATCATTGAAAATTTCATTAATTTCGGTAATGAAGCAGTATTCACTTCATAATCAGTGTATTTAAATAACAAATTAGTGAATTCTCGCTAATAAATTTAGTACTATAATTTTCACTAGCAAATTAGTGATATTCACTACTGAACTAGCGATATTTTCATAATTTCTACAAGTGAAACTGTTATTCACTTCTTAATTTATGAATTTCACAATTTCACTAGTAACTTTAACTAGCAAATAATTAAATATTTTACTAGATATAAATATAATTAATAATTATGGTGCTATTTTTGAAAATTTTAATAAAAAACTTTCAAAATAAAAAAAAATAGAAGTACAGAACAATAATATATTTATATGAAGAGTACGTCAATCATAGCATCACGGATTTTTTATTTCTTCATCAGTTATTGTTTGGTATCATAACGAATATACTATTTACACTCACGCGATCACATGCGTAGGCCAGCGCAGTGGATAGCATCAAAGACTTTGAATCGGAAGGATGCAGGTTCGAGCCCAGCAGTCACCGGGATTTTTTCATCAATCAAAATCATGTATACTTCCTCTAAGTAATGATTCTAATACATTAATCACATTTCGGATCTAATTACAAGTGTCTTATATTTTTTTTCGCAATATAATATTTTTTTTCACCGATGAAATCAGTGGATTCCCATATTCACTTTTCAATTTAGTGGATTCTCATATTCACTTATCAAATCAGTGAATTCCAATATTCACATATTCATTTAGTGAATATTCACTAATTCTGCGAGGTACGATTGTAGCATTGACAATTAGTGAATATTCACTTGAAATTAGTGAAAAATCACTAATTCATATTTAGAGAGTACGAAAATTTACTCTTCAAGTATCGTAATCCTGGACCCGACTCGTTTTACCGTAAACTATCAAATATTTTGTATGAAAACTTACTGTTTACAAAAGATATTTTACAACTTACTATCGTAATTTAACCAAAAGATTGTTGTATTAAGTTCTGTTAAAAAAAATCCAATACTGGTATCGTAAAAAGCACAGGAATGAAAAATAAGATATAAAAACATTATTATTCTTGTATTTTTTTTTAACTTCCCAGTGCTGCCTCTGTATCTTTCCGATGTAAGTAACAAATTTAACGATACTCAAATAGGAGTATTTCTAAATTGATGTTAGTAGTATTTGTCGTGCATAGCGCTAGTGTACATATGAGTGACCAGTGTATGAGTTACCTACACTATGATAAGATGTTTGTATGGGTATAAATATGTATATTGGGATTCGTCTTTTCCGTACGAGATGGCGCTACCATCTACGCTTCTCACAAGTGTTTATATTCATGCCTGTTTCAATATATAACAATTCCACCTCATACTCATTTGACAATCTGGTCAAGAGCCATGACGTGAAATCCTCAGATGATGAAATGACGTCACGTGTCCTCAACAATCTTCCTTCAATTCTTCTCTTTCTCTATTTTCTCTCTGACTGCATCAGTCGGCAACCTTCTCTTTTTCGTTCGTAGGGCCGGAAATTCTACATTATCGACTGTTCAATATTACGATACTCGTATTGTAAACTTTGTGAACCAGCCTTGTATAATTTGCTCTAAAGTATTGGTTATCATAATGTTTTTGATAGTAATATTTATCAAATAGAATTTACGATAGTATATAGTAAAAACTATTATTTGGAGAGTCTGGTCCAGCACTACAATTTTATACAATAAAAAGTACGATGACATGACGGTCAAAAATAACCCGACCAATCAGACTGGCTACATTACTCAGTATTCTATCCCAAATTTGCCCATTTTCAAAATCTCGGCCAACGAAAACTATGTAACAAAAGTATTTCTCAACACAAAGCCTAAATTTAGTAGCACAGCAAATCCCAACGCTCGGAAACGTCTCTGCTAATACCTTAAGAGCGGATTGGCATCAAGGACAAGCTTTCCGCATTACAACAGACTATGAACTACATAAAGCATCCGGAGTATGTTAACCGAAATGCTTCTATTCACCGTAAAACCTTTCAACGCGCGAAACTCGTATCATTTCTAAGTCATCCTCTTAGCTCTTGATATATATGTAGGGTATCATGTGCGATCATTCATAAGTATCGTCATGTTTGATCTCGGATTAATGCACTTTCACTGTAGAAATTTATCTCCATCGGTTCACATTTTTCCACTGACATTTATCATACTTCTATCACATGCAGCGAAAGCTTATTTTATTTCATTTTTTTATTCTCTAGCGACAACTTTTTTTTCTCAAGTCGTTTTATAGATTCGGATATCTGCAGTGAGTCAACTTTTCTCGACGATGTCAATTTCATCTGCACCATGTGCCTTCGAGCTTTATACCAACTCGTGCACACATAAATTTTATCATCTCTAACCCACACCTACACCCACCCCTAGTCTACCCACCCCCGCTAAGTCTACCTTATATTCACTGGGGATGATATTACATTTTCTAGGTAAATTTTTTGCGATCGTATGTGCATAATATGACTTACTATTTCTTGATAAAAGAAAAAAACGATGATAAGAAATAAAATATGCTCGGAATATACGAAAAATTTATTAGAGATGACGTAAGACAATAATTTTTCCATGACGTATTTGCTGGAATTTTTTCTGCTTGACATTCTTCCAAAATTTCTGTAGTCGGTAAACTTTTTGAAATTTTTTTTAGATAATTTTAAAATTAATTTGCAAAAAGTGACTTTTAATATGAGCGGTAAATTCGAATTTTGGGACGAACGGAAATTCCATTTTTCCCGGTCGGTAAAAATCGCGAGTTTGGACTCCGTCGGTAAAATCTGAAATTTCTAGATCTCGCGGATTAAAAGATAATTTTTTGACGCTGGTGGGTAAAAATCTGTAAATTTACTCGGCAGTTAAAAATTAGCATCCCCTCCCCCAAAGAATTGACTTTACTCTGTCGGTAAACAGTCGCCAGTTTTTAGTTTAGAAAAAATGAAAAATTTTGAGTATTTACTCAGTAGGCATAATTTTGTGTTTTTGCTCCGTCGATAATTTTACTCAGATGATAAAAAAACTTTAGTTTTACCATCAGTCGGTAAATTTTAATTTTTTAGAGGTAATATGGACAAATGATTAATTACAGAACTTGATTGTTTGTACCGCGAGTTTGCACTCCGTCGGTAAAATCTGTAATTTCTAGTTCTCGCGGATTAAAAGGTAAGTTTTTGACGGTGGGTAAAAATCTGTGAATTTACTTGGCAGTTAAAAATTAGCATCCCCTCCCCCAAAGAATTGACTTTACTCTGTCGGTAAACAGTCGCCAGTTTTTAGTTTAGAAAAAATGAAAAATTTTGAGTATTTACTCAGTAGGCATAATTTTGTGTTTTTGCTCCGTCGATAATTTTACTCAGATGATAAAAAAAACTTTAGTTTTACCATCAGTCGGTAAATTTTAATTTTTTAGAGGTAATATGGACAAATCATTAATTACAGAACTTGATTGTTTGTACCGCGAGTTTGCACTCCGTCGGTAAAATCTGTAATTTCTAGTTCTCGCGGATTAAAAGGTAAGTTTTTGACGGTGGGTAAAAATCTGTAAATTTACTCGGCAGTTGAAAATTAACATCCCCTCCCCCAAAAAACTGACTTTTATTACTCTGTCGGTAAATGTCCGCCATTTTTGCTTCAGTAAATATGAAAATTTTTCAGTATTTAGTCAGTAGGCAAAATTCTGTGATGTTGCTCCGTCGATAATTTTACTCAGATGATAAAAAAATTTTAGTTTTACCATCAGTCGGTGAATTTTAATTTTTTAGACGTAGTATAGAAAAATCATTAATTACAGAACTTGACTGTTAACGTAAATCTGCTGTTTGGTATTCACTCAGTACAAATTCTTCGTCTTAATTCTCAGCCGGTAAAGAAATTTGTTCTATAAAATATTTTTGCCATCTGCAATTGAGACCCTGCTGGTACAAATTTTTTGATTTATAGTTTGTCAGAAAAAATCTCGAGTTTAATGACTCGGTCGGTAACCAAAATTTAATTTTCGTACTGAATCAGTTAAAATCAATATTTTTTACTCGGTCAGTAAAATTTGAATCCCGGTAGTAAATAATTACAGTTTTTGGATTCAGTCGATAGAAAATTTGCAAGTTATCGCAGTACAATGAAAAAAATTTCAAATATCAGTAAAAATAAATAGTCCCAGATAAAAATCTTTAAAAGATATAAAAAATGTGAAAGAAAGTTCAATTTAGCTCAACAAAAAAAAATACAAGATAAGCCAAGTCATTGAGTGACGAAGATTAATGTTTCCGAGTTATATTTCAGCCGCGTGAAAAAGACTGACATAGAGATTTTTTCTACTGATAAACTGCCAAGGTTAAAATACCCTTATTTACTTTTTTTGAATGAAAATAAAAATTGAATATTGGAAAATAATTTCATCTCGTCAGAAATGTTCTTTGCGTTATAAATCCCATAATCTTTATGAGATCTCAATCAAAGCGGCATCATTTTTGATTTTTAATAAAAAAAAATTCAACCGTCAAGTATGTGGGGTAATTACATCCCTGTCGGTTGCCGTACGTATGATCAATGGGCTTAAACGTCTGGGACAATGCTCTGAACATGGATTCGGTAAAGCTATAGCCGACTTCCCGAGGGCTCTAGGTTATAACCCCAAGTAGATTAATATATGTACAACGAGACATTTGCAATTATGTATTCCATTGAAGCCTTATTTAATGTTTAATTAAACCAAAACTTACACTTGAGTTGATTTATTAAATTAAATTACTTAAATAATATTGTTACTTATGCTTGACTTGCTCATAAAATTACTCAACTGGAAATTGCAGGATTTATCACGCGGAATCTTGTTTCACAATTTTTACCGACGCTTTGACTCTAGAGTTATCGATTGTCGATAAAAAAAAATCAACGATCGGTTATTTACCGACGGTCGATGTTTTCTTATCTTTGATAACCAACAGCTCACGAAATTCTCTACAAAAAACATTCTTATCACTTTTTGTGGACATGACATATTTAACAAAGTATCGGCAGATAAAATGTAATTGTAGATCAGAACAATCGAAAAAATAAGTTATCGACCTCTTAATCGACTCGATTGTTCAAAAAAATTAATTATCAAGTTAGCTATAAAGGATAACTTACCTGTCGATAAAAATGCTGATAAGAAATTTGACTTATCGACTCGAATATTTTTTACCGATTTTGTAGAAAATTCTTATGGACGAATGATTTTTTTTACGTTTCACTACCGATCGATTTAATCAAAATAATTATTAGGTTTTGCTATTGGTTCAAAATTGCCAGCAGAGGGACTAGTAAAATTACTGAGTCGTGAACAATCTATCGGCTGGAAAGTAGAAAAATATCAGCAATGAGAGCCTAGAGATAATTTTCCATCGAAACCTTCGAGAATGACCGACTGGAGCATAGAAAAAAAATTTATCGACGGAGCTCCAGGAAAAAATTACCGACTGAAACCTAGAAATTTACCGACGGGACCGTGTAGAAAATTTACCGACAGAGCCGTAGAGAAAATTACCGACTGTTGTAGAAAAATAACCGACAGTGTAATTACCGACTGACTTATCGATTAGGTCATAGTTTTCGACAACAATTTATAGTAGCATTGAAAAAAATTGCAGAAATATCATAAGAATATTCAAACGAAAAATAGAACAGATTTATCGACAAAACAAAATAAATAAAAGAGGCAAAATAATTTCTGTTCTATTGTGACGGTATCAGGTGTACAAGTAAAGGTAAAATAAACTGCAGATTTATGTAAACGTCAATAGCATTTTATTTTTCGTGACATATGGATTTTTTTTACATCCTACGTTTTTATTTATATACTTTTATTATTATTTTTAGATATTTATTGTTATTATTCTTTTGTTTATTTTTACAAGCTTTAACTAGGACAATCTAGCTTTTACGATTGGCAAGCAGATCCTCGGAAAATTCACGATTTCTCGTCGTTCGTATCTCTCTTGTTTTTCACCAAAGTACTCTAAAATCCATTACGAACACCCGACAGTCAACTGGGTACTGTTCCTGCTGTTACTAGTGCGACTGATATTTATTTTCCCGTTAAACTCAGCGAAAGTGAGATAAAAAAATTAAATGACAATGACAAAAAAAAAATTGACAATGAGAGAAACTATATTATTTTACATTTATGAACCCGCAATGTTATTTCGTTCTTTTTTTTTAAGTAGAACTGTCTGTTTATTTATTGAATTCTTCAAAGCCCCGCAGAATTATTCAGATTTCTTTTAGAGCCCAGCCAGTGATTTTTGAAGAAATCAGTCGGTAATTTATTAAAAGCTCAGTCGGTAATTTTTTTTTCGGTCGGTCAGCCGCTTTCTGATTGATCTCTGGACAATGTCCATAGGCTCAGAAGATAACTCAGCAATTACTGGGTCGGTAAAACTCAGAGTTCAGTCGGTAACTACTAAATAGTTCAGTCGGTAATTTTCTGAAACTTTTTAAGATCCTACGCGTCTCATATGAAACTGAGGTAAAAAGTCATCAAGACCTTTTTTGTAGAGAATTTAGTCAGCTACAAAATTGCATTCATGCATTTTTATCGTATCTTGATTATTTCATCAGCAATTTTAACTCTAAAGTAAAAAATTGGCAGTTGAAAGTTCTTTTAGAAAAGATCGATTTTCAGAGGCTTTTCATGAGTTAACTATTGAGTGTACTCACAATATGGTCATGAACTTTTTCATAGAGAATTTTATGAGCTACAAAATTGGTATTTATGATTTCTTCCGAATTTTTGATAATAACGCCAGAATATTGATTTAAGTTTAAAAAACCAGTGATCGGCTTATCGACTGTCGGTAAGTCCGGTTGCTCAATCGATAAATTGAGAGAGAAACACTGACAGTACTGGACAAAGTAAATACTATTCAAAAATACGGCTAAAAATATCTTTATAAATTAATAAAAAGAGAAAAAATTAATATTCCATCGGAATTTGTGAAACAATGGCGACAATCAAACAAAAGAATGAATTTTTACCGCAATATGACTCCTACGCACACAATTAAATATCATGCCTACGCAGGGGAAATATGAAATAAACAACAAAATTAATTATTTCAGCGAAAATAATTTTTTTTTAAAAAAAAAAAAAATGTTTATCTTGTTAGCAAAGAAGATGGAAAAATAACATTTACGACGACGGAATAATAAATGTTGAGTAAAGAATTCTTAAGTTAGTCACTTCGACAAGACGCGACATTTGTGAAAGCTAAATTAGATAAGTGAGTTTGAAATGTTGTTATTGATTTACTTTATACGTTTCGCGACAAATCGGATAAACGTCGAATTACTTAATTTGTTTTCAAGATACTTTAAATATAATTATATATTCAATCTAAGAGGCGCCGTCAATTTCCTTGCCAATTTATTTACTTTTTTAATTTTATTAGTCGGCGCAATTGGATTTAATATAAGCACGCGAGGGTTAATAATAATAATTACGGGGGATTATTTGAAAACTTTCATGCTTGGAATTAATAAGAAAAAAGATGGCGAAAGCAAAGAACCCATAAAATAAGACCAGCCAGGTTAAATTTTAGTCAAATTGCGTAAAATATACCCGTAACTTTTCACCAGTTAAGAAAAACCCAACACAATATTTAAGTTTTTTGTTCTCTTAGATGCCTACAAGTAGAAGACATTTAAAAAACTAGAACAAGTATAATTTTTTTTGTAATCGACGCCGGATGTAGGCAGATCCGGGCAGATTGTACGGTCTATGTATTTATATGGGAAGTAAACATCATATGCAGTCGTATATAACTATATAGGGTCGGATGTGACCATATGTAGTCACACACGAATATATGGCCAGATATCATGCTTCATATATGGCAATATATTATGCTCTAGATATGGCCATATATGGAGGTTGGAAATATATGGCCATATATATGACTGTAAGTTATCATATATGACTATATATGGACAGGTGTGGTGGCCATATATCATGCTCCATATATGGAAATTGGACATATATGACGAGATATGACCATATGTAGTCACACACGAATATATGACCAGATATCATGCTCCATATATGGCCATATATCATGCTCTAGATATGACCATATATGGAGGTTGGAAATATATGGTCATATATATGACTGTGAGTTATCATATATGACTATATATGGACAGGTGTGGTGGCCATATATCATGCTCCATACATGGAAATTGGACATATATGACGAGATATGACCATATGTAGTCACACACGAATATATGACCAGATATCATGCTCCATATATGGCCATATATCATGCTCTAGATATGACCATATATGGAGGTTGGAAATATATGACCATATATATGACTGTAAGTTATCATATATGACTATATATAGACAGGTGTAGCGGCCATATATCATGCTCCATATATGGAAATTGGACATATATGACCAGATATGACCATATGTAGTCACACATAAATATATGAGCAGATATCATGCTTCATATATGGCCATATATCATGCTCTAGATATGACCATATATGGAGGTTGGAAATATATGGTCATATATATGACTGTAAGTTATCATATATGACTATATATGGACAGGTGTGGCGGCCATATATCATGCTCCATATATGGAAATTGGACATATATGACCAGATATGACCATATGTAGTCATACATGAATATATTACCAGATATATATCATGCTTCATATATGGCCATATATCGTGCAATACATAGACATTATTTCATGCTCCATATATGGCCATATATCATGCTCCAATTATCGAAATTGGAAATGTATGACCAGATATGATTACATGTAGTCATATATGACTATATATGGCCATATACCATGTTCCATATATGGAAATTGGAAATATATGGCCATATATGACTATGTGTAGTCATATATGACTATATATGACCAGATATGGCCATATATCATGCTCCATATATGGAAATTGGACATATAAGGCAAGATGTGACCACATGTAGTCATATGAATCATATATGACCATATATGTCCATATGGAGTCATATGACTATATATGGTCATATCTGTCCACCTATTACATACTTCCATATAAGGAGTATCATATATGGCAACACATAGTCGTATATGATTTATTTTTTCCGAATATGTAGGTCTTATTTAAGTCTTTCTTAGTCCAAGCAGATCCTTTCCAATTTTTTGAAATTATTCTGTCGCAAAAAATCTAATGTAGAATTCAATACTTACTTAGTTTCAAAGTATGCTTTAAATTTCAACGGGCAATCACATGAAATTCTTATGAAAAGTCGGTTTGCAAGTGAACTATATCTTAAACGCTGCTAGCATTCCGGATCTTATTTGTCCCAAATCATAATATCTACAGAGTATTGGCACTCATCTACCTCTCTTACATAATAGCTCACTTAAAAACACTTCCCACCTTTGCAATATTATTTTGTTTCAACAAAACTTTACAAAAATAATATAATCTTCTTATTTATTTTATAAAGTTCTCATATAAAAAAATCACCTTGAAAAAAATTTAAAGCTTTGAAAGAGAAAAAGTTATTGTGTTGATAAAAAAAACATACAAACATTCTATCAAAGATGGCTCTGAATAAAATGTATATAGAAATTTCATATCCGATTTACAATAAATTTTTTTGTTTAGTTTTTTTTCTAGTTTTTCATAAAGTTTTAAATATATATACGTATATATATGATGGAAAAAGTCTAATAGGAAGATAAAAATCAAAAGATGTAAAAAGTTTTAATGAAAAAATAGTCTATAGTCCTTTGTTATCTATATATATATATATATGTATATGATGAGAATAAAAACTATCGAAAAAGTACAGCAAAGATGAGTGGGTAAAGTGTGGTGAGGTTGGATCAATACGAATAAAAAGCCTTGGGAATATTTCAATAGCTCTTGAATGCTCATTTATATCAAGTAGAACTCGACTGCACTCGATGAGCATTTTGATGAATATCTGCAGAAATAAATTGAGTTATGGTGGAGAAAAAAAAATGAAAAAAACATTTTTTTTCACCTCAATCTACTTTTTTATTGGTTAAGACTCATAAATATCAATTCTCGATAGATTACTGTCTCAAGTGATATTTTATTACCTGGTGGAATTTTTTTTTTATTTTACTTGAGTAGTTTTTTCATTTTTTTCTTCAAATTATTCTCAGTTACCAATTTTTTAGTTATTTTTTCATTGCAATTCATTTCTAAAAATATTTGCCGGTAAAACAGTTTTCTCGGTCGGTAATAAAGTCGGTAAGATGAAAATCGCAGGCCTTCATAAATAAGCAGAGGAGTTAGTAATAACCGTTGATTAAAACTTAGTAGTTGCGATTTCTATATTTTTCTGTCGGTAAAGCAGAGTAGACAGTAGAACTCAGTCGATAAGCTATCAAACCATTATCTGGATAACAAAATTTTAAATCACACTCAGTAAACAATTTTCTATTTATTTTTCGTCGTAGGACATTGTTGAAAATATCTGTGGGTAAAACAGTTTTCTTGGTCGGTAATGAAGTCCATGAGCTGAAAATTGCAGGTCTTTATAAATTAGCAGAGGAGTTGGTAATAACCGTTGATCAAAACTTCGCTGCTGCGATTGCTATAATTTTTTGTCGGTAAAGCAGGTTGGACACTAAAACTCAGTCGATAAGCCATCACACTATTATCTAGTTAACAAAATTTTCAATCACCGGTCCAAATAACAAGTGTTTTAGCTAAAAATTTAAATTACACTTTTGACATCTCGATGACGTTCAGTTTAGTTCAATTATTTCAGTTCATTTTTTTAACTCTCTTATACGTTAAATCACGTGCATAATTGACGTCAAATTAGAACTGCTATTTTACTTATTAAAGGTTACAATATTTGATGTTAAATCTCAAGGTTTTCTATACCATGAGTGACTTATTTATCATGTAAAATAATCGGTCGATGTGACGAACAGGCTCAAGCCATTCAGGTAAAACAGAACCCGAATCGAAGACAATATTCAATCCCTTTATGCTTCAATTTAACGTCAAATTGATGTCTAATTTGACTGTTGTAGAGATTAATTGCTCCAATAACCACCGTAGCAAGCTGGAGTAAGAATTCAGACCAATTAAGCGTCAATTTGGTATCGCAAATGATCATCATATAGCTTGCAAAAATTTGCTGCTTGTTCGTCTTTAGATTTGCAGGTACGTCTGTACTAGGCCACCATCTACTGCTCATTAACGACTCTAAAAAATTGCCAAAAGTTGATGTCTATTGTCGCGCCTACAGCAACTTGTTGTTGCCAAATTGACGTCTACTTGCGACCTGATATTGACACCGATTTTCCTCGCTGGTGAACGTTTCCGACAAAAGATTTGAAAAATCAAAACTGCGATCAAGTTGACGTCAAACGGATAACAATTTCGGCCCACGTACTACCTCGCAACTCTGACAGGGGTCAGTGCTGACGTGAGACTCAATCGGTAATTAAAGATTCACTCAGTCAGTAATTAAAGATTCACTCAGTCGGTAATTAAAGATTCACTCAGTCGGTAATTTCTCTGCCGGTAACAAGGAAATTTTTCAACTTTTTTACTGGAATTCTATTCTGCTATCAATAATTTCATTCCGTTGGTTATTTTTTTTACATTAATAATAACAGTGAGCTCATTAATTTTAAAACCCAATTACATTAGTCACATTACGAAAAAAGTAGATCACATTAATATAAAAAAGACAGATGAAATTTATACGTCGCAATAAATAAAGAATATTTATATTTTTTTTAAGCTTTTATCATCAGTAATGAAAGTTGTGTAATCAGTCTTCATCGTTGTCATCTCGGACAATCGCTGGTGCTGTACGTGAAACGAGGTGACTCGTTTGCCGTGTACGACATTGCGCGACAAGATTTATGTGCCATGAGAAAAGGTACACACATATTATCCTATCTGGTGTATATATCTCTAAGTTAAACACAAATCCAACTTACGTGTATGCATGCTTTGCATAGTAGGAGATTTTGTCAACGTAATATTAACACGTGCATGAGTACAGATGTAGGAATTTTAGTAGTGGTCGTGTAGATGATGCTCAGGGCCCGTTGATTTGCATACAGACCGAAATGTTAAGCACAATGACAGTGAATATGTATGCACGAGATTTGTGTTTACGTTGTCACTATTCTTGATTTATTATCGCGAAATACCAGTCTCATATTATTATTGTTGAAATTGTAATGATAAGAATTTTTAATATCACGCGAGGCATTATGCTGCGGATAATTTTAGTCAAGTTATAAAATTTCGATTATGTTCCATTAGAGTTTAATGGAGAATTAATGTTTAATTGACGTATCGAAATTATTAAAATCGATACATGTAATGATATGTGTAATTTTACTTAATTTTTTAAGCTAAAATATTCAATTGATTGAATCATTAAATTATGACATAAAAATATCGATAGTATGTCTCGATATATCGAAAATAAAATTGTAAGTGTCGATTTTTCAATTCGATATCTATTTTGTCATCGAACTTTTAAATCGATTTATCGAACAAATATATCGCTGTGTCAAATTATAGATGCGATATGTGATAATCTGTAATCGAGATATCGGATTATCGAATAAAAATATCGAAATTTTAACTCGATATATCGAATTCATCGATTGATATATCGAACTGGAAAACCGATATATCGAGTTATGTAATTAAGATCTTGAACTTCGGACTTGATATATCGAACTAATCAATCGATATATCGAACTTTTTAATCGATATATCGAACTCCTCAATCGATATATCGAACTCTTCAATCGATACATTAAACTCTTCCGCCGAAATATTGAACTATTCAATTCATATATAAAACTATCGAACCAATAAATCGAACTATCGAACCAACATATCGAACTATCGAATCGATACATCAAACTCTTCAAGCGATATATCGAACTATCGATCCGATACATCGAACTATCGAACCAATATATAGAAACGCTATATCGAACTATTGAATCGATATATCGAGATATCGAATCAATATATCGAACTATTGAATCGATATATTGAGCTATCGAATCGATATATCTAACTATCAAATTGATATATCGAACTATTGAATCGATATATCGAGCTATCGAATCGATATATCGAACTATTGAATCGATATATCGAGCTATCGAATCGATATATCGAGCTATCGAATCGATATATCGAGCTATCGAATCGATATATCGAATTAAAAAATCTAAAACCATTGTGCATTCATTAGAAAATTTCAAGGAATATTAAGACACTTACCGATTTAAACGAATTGTATTTTTAGTTTCTCGGACCATTAGTGTACGTTCCCAAAAGTGTACAGCTTCTGGTAGTATGGTATTCTGAAAAAAGAAATAAACTCTATCACAATTAATCCCAATTATGATAATAATGAACAAAAAAATTAATTAAAATAATAATTATTATTTTTTATATTTTAGTTAGAGATTAACTCTGTGACGTAATCCTCATTCTTCTTCAGATGAAATTGCGAATAGAAGAGTATATATAGTTAAGAGTCATAGGGAGAGAGAAATGAACGGAATTACCTCCAGCTGCCACGGAAACAAATGATTTCACTTCAAATTCTCTCTTTCCTTTCCCTATCTCACTCTCTCAAACACTTTTTTTTATCATCCGCTTTATTCCGCCCTCACTCATCCACTCTCTCTACCTCCCTATCGATCTCATTTTTATCCTATTTTTTCCCTAGACCCTCTTTAACAATATGAAGTCTCTCACTCGTTTTAGCCGATAATTAACTATTCTTAATTACATTATTTAATTAATGTTTATAAATAATTTAAAAAATTCACTTTTTATTTATTTTTTTTCAATATTTCCCAGTCATTAATTATGACCTTCTTACGTTAAAAACTCGCAAGCTCAATAATTTTTTAGATCATAAACAATCTCTAGACCCACGCCAACCAACCCCCCGCGGAGCTTGCGAGCTTTTACCACGTGATCGTAAAAAAATCTCGATTCAAAAAAAATGACATTATCAACCTCATCGCTAAAAGATTCTATACATTCTAAATAATGGCTAAAAAAAATTTGTGACAGCTCGCAAGCTCACCGTGTAGGTGTTGAAAGCTCAGCAATTTTACAGCTCCAATCTTCTTTAGACTCTCGGCTGAGCCGAAGTTAACTCGAGCTTGCAAGCTTCTTCTGTAAATTTTCTTCCAAACGTCTTCAGCTTTTTATGCTTTTTAAAATTTTCCTCTCTGAATTTTACGAATGTATTATTCAGACAAAACCTTTCTCCGCCTAAGCTTGCAAACTCTCCACAAAATTATCGCAAGCCCGTCACTAAAGAGTCGCAAGCTCAAACATTTTTTTGTGCAGTCGACATCTATTTGGCCACAGCAACATAATAAAGCATGAGCTTTTAGGTTTCTAAAGTAAACGAGCTCAGAAACAACATTTTTAGGAAAAGCGAAAAATTTTTTAATTCAATTCTTTTACTTTTTTTAGTGAAATTTATGAAATATCATATAAATTCTGATAATTCTTTCGTTACCGGTACTCGAATAATGGTAGTAGAAAAATGAACAATAAAAAAGGTTAACGAGAACGAAGGAGTCACGTAATGGACGGGGTGACGGTGGGAAATTCATGCTTGGAGTGATATATTAAACGACTTGGTTAGATCTGAAGGATATAGACGAGCAGAAAAATATAGACGGAGCTTAATGACAGCATTATAAATGAAAATAAGAAAATAAAATATGAAATATTAGATGATTTAATAAATTAATGGACGGAGAAAAATATCGTATATTTATATCAGAATTCATTTTTTCTCAATTATTTGCCGTTTTTATGGCATATACTGCAAATTGTGTCTAAAAATTCACGATTTTTTCGGGCTTGTCTAGGACAAGTTAAAGAAGTACCGGATATTTTTAGTAGAACTGAATTTTTTACAAAACAAGTCTCAGGTTTATTTTCTCTGCAGTCAATATTAAAAGCTCTGAAAGCTTCCAAAGCTCAAAAAGTCAAATTTCACTCCCCAGTTGACAAAAAGTGGTCTTTTATTTAAAATCAAAGTTAATAAAAATCACAGATCATTGAACTGATTTAATTACAACTCACAGTTGTCGTTACTCACATCCATCGAATTCACAAAAAATGTTTATAAATAAATTTTTTTTAATCAAATAACTGAAGTATTCCGCTGGCGAGAAAATTAAATTATTTTATTTTTTATTCACTTCCCTCGTACATATAGAATTTTGTTGTCTCTTTATTTCCTGTCAAAAGCAAATGAATTAATTATACATGTACATTTTTTTTCTCTCAAATTAAGGGGTTAGGGGTACTCAGGGGTATGAAAAAATGATGATTTTCAATAATTTTTTTTTTGTAGTTAATTACTTTATTTGACAAAAATAAAAACATAGCTTTATTAGAACACGTTTCGATTTGACTTCACGAAAATTTCAAAAAAAAAAATTAATAATTCAAAAAGTTATCGCTGTTTTTGTAGAGCCCGTTCCTCCCGAAGTCCTTTGCGGTGATCATCATAAGTCCTTGGAGATTCATCTAAAATCAATCGGACAAGAAAAATTAGTTTTATTAATAGATAATCTTGTGCCTGATCGAAGCTTTTTTTTTTTTTTTCGAAATTAACAAAATGGCGGCCTCAGGAAATTTTTTTCAAATTTTCGAGAAAAAAACCGACAGTTTATTGTTAAAAAAAAATCGAAATTTTTGAAAAAAAAAAAAATCCTTCGATCAGGCACGAGTTTTTAATGTATTTCAAAAGTACAATAAATTTTATTGAAATCTACCGAGCAGTTTTTAAGTTACAGTGATCACCAGTTCAGAAAACATAGTTTTGAGAAAAACGCATTTAAAGTTTTGCTATGGATTTATGTCGAATTATAAGAATTATTTAATAACTTACACTGAGTCATCTATTCCTGGACCATATAATAGCTCTTCAGCCGACATAGCAGCTTCCAAAATATCGATTTGCTGGTGCCTACGTTGCAATCGACCTTCTCGGGTGTTATCATTAGCGCGCTTATCTGCTACTTTGATACGTGCAGCATCCATTCTTTCTGCATACCGATGAGAATTAGGCCCACAATTAAGTCCTAGTGTATTCATCAAGACTAATAATGAATTTATACCCTCATTAAATATACACATAGCAACGTATGCAGCTATTTGTACGATAGTAAAACTAGTATTTACCGTTTTTGGGCATATTTTCCATACTAGTTGGTTAAAGCTTTCATTATTATTCTGATTGAATCCACCTACACATCTTGAAAGTAAATTTTCATTACTAAGATCTTCGTATATAGGCTTGATAGCTTTTAAAACATCAGAAGGTAAAGGAGAATAATCGTGAGAAAAGGTATCAAGCTCTCCTCTTGCTTCAGCGCGCTGGTAAGAGCACCAAGATTCTTCGCCTTTTGGACACATATCATGATTCGGTTTTTCATCACTCGAGCCGTAGTGATAAAAGGTTGCCATTATAGCAGATTTCATATTTTCAACAGGAAGGAATATATTCATTTCCACAGTTATTACATGCAACTACAATTTTGAATCCCAGCCCACGTGTACTTGCTGTTTGAAACACTACATTTCCATCACATTTTTTACATTTTATAAGAGCAGAAATTGCAGTGAATACCTGAATAAAATTTATTATTCGAAATTCAGTACTGCTGTCTTCAGGTACATCATCTTCAGTGTTTTGTTTTAATTTTTTAGAAGATGTACTCTGAATACTTTCATCACGTTCGGCTGTTTTCGGATTAAAAACATTCTTTCTTTTGACTGAACGTGACTTATTAATTTTTTCAGAACTCCGAAGTTCTCTTGAAACCTTTCTAGAATCACGTCCCATGGTTAATAATTTAATTCACTTGAGAAATAATTTATCACAAAACTATCGACTGATCAGTGCAACGACTACAGGTATACTGGCAACCAAAAATTATTTTTCAGTTCTTGTACTACCTACAAATTGTGAATATATGTAGAAGGATATATATATATATAGAAGGATATATATATTTATATATCCTATATATATATATATATATATATATATATATATATATATATAATAATAAATACATTAAAATGGGGAGATATTCATGACAATGAAACCCGAAAGGTCGGTTGCTTGCAGCTGTTTCTAGCTACCTGCTCTCGAATGCCACGTAGCACCCGAGCGTCCTTTGGTCATTGTTAAATAACTCGAAAAGAATTTGTCGGATTCACTTCAAATTTTCACACAATATTTTTAAAATATTATACTTTAAGAAAATGCAAAAAAAAAAAAATCGATTTTTTGAAAATTCTGACTACCCCTAACCCCTTAAAATCATCATTTTACATATTAATTATAACAGAAATATTACAATAATTAAAAATGTGTTGGTCAAACAATAATTATAATAGTTTAAAAAAAATCTCTCGTCACTTTAAGGTCGAGTGTATACTTAGCGCCGTTTAAGCTCTCATAAGGTGAGTTAAAAGATAGAAAAAAAAGAAGAAAAAAAAGTGATAAAAGAATCCGAGTCAACGTGTGTCAAAGGGTACGATGACAATGCTATTGTAAAAGTTGTAATAAAAAAAAAGGGCAAGAAATTCCTTGAGGCACTCTAGTCTTTTTCGTAATAAAAAGGCCTTTTGACTTACAAACGGAAAAAATATTAATATTTTTAAAATTCTTACTGTTTATAGAGTAATTTTATAAAAGAACATCAAGTATGTAAAATAAAAACGAGTGAAATCCTTGAATTCTTGGAGGCATTTAATTTCTCTACACTTTCAAGAGAGCTTTTGACTATGGGTCGAATTCTGAGAATAATTGTGACTGTCCATCTGAGCAAATGAATCTAATTGCATTTAAAATTTAAATGCGCCTTCTATTTGCATCTAATATACATTTTTTGCAGCAGTCTATTTTATTTTAAATAAATTTTCGACACAGAATTGTAGAGTTCGTTATAATTCCAAACACGGAAGCTCTATACGTAACCGTGCAAGCTCCGGATTTTTATTACGTAAATAGGACCCATGAACTATTTCAAATTGAATACAAGCTGAGCTTGCGAGATTTTTACATAAATTTTTATCATATGATAATTTTGAAGCGCGAATCAAATAAGCGCCTAAATACTTAAATTGTCGAAAACTGGGCAAATCTATCGAAGAGCTTGCAAGCTCAGTCATTTTATTGTAGACGAACAATCATCAGGTAGCTTGAGAGTGAACCGAATGCGAGCTTGCAGCAATTATCCCAATTGCTGTTGTGATTTACGCTCACTGATTAGCTCAGTGATTTACGTATCCCGGACATTTTTTGAACTATTTTAAAATTTGAACCGAGCTTGCGAGATTACGAGCATTCGGAAATTATAAGATTTTTTCATAAATAGAATCAATTTCTCCAAATTTGATAATCAGTGTGAGTTTATTTCAACTAAAGCTTGCAAGCTCAATAATTTTACAACGCGAATCAAATAAGCTCCTTAATACGTAAATTGTCAAAAACCGACCAAATCTATCGAAGAGCTTGCAAGCTCAGTCATTTTATTGTAGACGAGCAATCATCAGGTAGCTTGAGAGTGAACCGAATGCGAGCTTGCAGCATTTATTCTCAATTGCCGTTGTGATTTACGCTCACTGATTAGCTCAGTGATTTACGTATACCGGACATTTTTTAAAGTATTTTAAAATTTGAACCGAGCTTGCGAGATTACGAGCATTCGGAAATTATAAGATTTTTTCATAAATAGAATCAATTTCTCCAAATTTGATAATCAGTGTGTTTTTATTTCAACAAAAGCTTGCAAGCTCAATAATTTTACAACGCGAATCACTCGAGCGAACAATAATAAACGCTGTAAGCTTCGAGCTTGCAAGTTAACATCATAATTTCGAACATTGTACGGGCATTTTAAAGATGCTGGAAAATGTTAACAATTTGTTAGACTCAGAAGTTAATAAATTCGTGATCAAAGCTAAATGCTGCATTGTATTTATTCAGGTATTCAATAAATTTTAGAAGATTATTTGTTAGTGCAAGCTCAAACTACAGAGATATAGAATTCCACTTTGCCTTTATCGCGTGTGCGGCTTTATGCTCAACTCACTCGCCTGTGTGTTAATCAGCATCGAAATTCCGCAAATTCCATCATCGATACGATAAGCAACCAATAACCCGATTGAGAATTTTTAGCGAGTTCTTCATAAACGAGGGCCTCTAGTTGTAGGAAATGCAAAAACACTCGAACTACAACAGCCGAAGGGTGAAAATCATAGATCTGTGATAGCAAATAATCATAGAATTCCATCCGTTACACACCAAGTTAATGATGGTTTGCGCTTAAATTTGTACAGTGCGATTGAAACGAGCCGTAATTTCCGGTTATTCACCCAGATATCGAGTCACGGAACCCTCGCGGCTGTGGATTCTAAAAGAGGTTAATATTTGAAGGATTAAACGCAACTTTGGAAATTCATTTGTGATATCGAACCACGATATTCCGTTATTTGAGGTCGATTTCATATCACGGATAGTTATCTAGACTTGCAAATTAAATAACCCCAGGCTTGCAAGCTCGATTACTATATGACCAAATTAGCTTCTGTAGAGCCGCGCGAATTAAAATTTTATCGAGCTTGCAAGCTCAGCCTGGCAGAAGGATAATTTTTCTCTGTGACAACTACAGGTGGAGCTAAACAGCCCATAGGTCAAAATAGCACCCGAGCTTTCAGGTTTTGAAGCTTATGTGTCAATGCTTCGCAAGCTCGGGTATAATTTGTTCTACAGGAATTATAATTAAGGAAAAAAATTATTTAGCTCGAGCTTAAAGAGTGTCAAGATAGTTTTTAGTGTGAATAATAATGTACAATTTTGTAGTAAAAGATAATAATGTCTTTTTAGCACTTACATTAATGAGGTCAAGCTTTTCATCATCCAATCTGTAAAAAAAAATAAACATACGTTAATTAAAGCTCTGACTAAAACTTTGTTTGTTAATAACTATAATTAATTTACAAGGCTCAGTTCATAAATTCAAGTGTCCATACGTGCCGAAGTACCTGACCTATATTTTCATACTTCGAACAGAGCTTACGAGCTTATTTACATCTTTGTCTCGAAAGCTCTGCCCAGGAAACGTTCCTACCCTCCCGCGGAACATAATTATTGCATAAAATATTTGAGCTTGCGGCCCTCTTAGCGAAAAAAAGTCACTTTTAACTTCATTTCACACTTATCAAACAAAACATATATTCTCGAAAAAATACACAAGCGTTTTATCGATTCACACATTTTTTAACTTTTTTAATAAAAAAAGGGTTGATAGTAATACCAGAATATTGTAGGGGTAAGATAAATTTTCAACGGTAGCAATTAGCGTAGGTTCGCGATAAAATCCGTAATATGTCGCCTAGAGCTACCACGTCGGGTCAGAGTACGTGGAATCTTTATGAGGTCATGAGAATCATATCCGGGTTTTAAATAGGGATACATATATGTATGAATACGTGGATTATTTTAGCTCCATATATAATGTCATTCGTAAGTATTACATTAACAACTATATATTTATTTAATTAAAATATTCATTCGCTTTCATTCCGAAAATTAAATTTTTCACATAATATTCTGTATTTCAAACACTTTATATTTATTTTTATAAGTATTAAGAGCTTTCTCATTATGAGTAAGCTTTCAGGTAATTTTTTTCGTAGAACTTGTATCATTTTAATAAGAGCTTTCAGTATTGAGTTAAAGTGCCATATTTATAGAGCTTGCAGGTTTCAAGTAAAAGCTCATCAGAAATGTCAATGAATTTAAAAATCATTAAAATGAAGAGGTTACAATTGAATTACCCCTTGTGAAGTGTGAGCTTGCGATAGAAAATGATCGCAAGCTCATCGGATGCTTGATTTGAAAATTAAGATAAATTAAATATTCAAAGACTTTGCTAGTCGCCCAAAAGCTATTGTGAATGCATGTTTGGTATTAAAGCTCGAAAGCTATTAAAAGCCGAACCAAAACATGGTAGAGAAAATTTGGTGACAGCTTTTTTGTTAATGTTGTTATCGACTTGATGGAAGTGGAATTAAACAGAACCTCATCTTTATTAAAGCTCACAGCGGAAGATGCAGAAGCTCCAACTGCAAGCTCCAAAAGCTCGTTTTAAATTATTAAAACGCAAGTCGGGGTATTTAAAGGTTATTTGAGAAATCGACCTTTAAAAGCTCAGGATGAAAGCTCTTAGGTTAGAGCTTGCATTCATTCGCATAAAAATCTCAAAATATAGGCTATCACGCAGGTAAAAGGATTATTAAGTATTGTTGCCTTTGAAAACTCGGTAAATTGAAAAAGTTGGGGAATAATTATTTTGAATAGAGCAATAATTTAATAGCCGGGATGTTAATGAACGGAATTAATAATTAAGCTGTTTGTAATGACATAAATAATAAATTTGAATAATAAATGAGGTTTAAATGAAAAAGTAAATTAATTTAAGTAATAATGAAAACGCTGAATACGATTAAATGAGATTTAATTACGCGGAAGTAAGGATAAGGATGCAGTACGATTCGGGTGGTTATAAAAGTAGTGAAAGAAAGTATAAGTATTATATAAGTATTAAGAAGAGTGAGTGAGTTTTAAAGAGTGAAGAGTTGGAACGGGGAGTATTCAACGAATTGCATGAATATTCCTTTTTTAACAGGTTTGTCGCCCACAATCACAATTTATGGTTGATGTCGGAGTAGTCGCGATAGCTACTTTTTTTCATACTTTTTTTTCTTAAAAATAAATTTACTCGAGCTTGCGATTGAGAGAGGGTTTTATGTTTGAGCAAGAAAAGTCGAATGAAATGAGAAAAGCCCGTTGGGGGTGCGAGTAGGAGTGAAAGCTCGAGGTTTCATCTGAGGGCTTCCTTATCTGAGTGTGTGCTTGCACGGCAGGGGAATAAAAAGTTGTAGTCTGGACTTTTAAAGGCGAATCAAGACGTTACGTTTTTGTAATCGGAGATCAGCTGGCGTAACGGGATTCTGATTGTGAGCTTGCAAGCTCTGGTGATAACACCATTTCAAATGTCATTTCTTTCAGATTCATTTTTTACTGTGGACAGCTCGGAATTTTTTTGAAGCAAGCTTTGCTTGCAAGCTCGGTGTTTTTATCGCACAGAAAGATCTTCTAGGCAATATAGAGATCAATAGTCCGAGAGCTTGCGAGGTCTCTTCGGCGCTTTCCGAAAACAGCTCAGCCTGATAAATGTCAATCACAACTTTTTAACCTGTCATTTTACAGACTGGTTTACCGAAAAAAGTCGTTATTTTTCTACGAAGTACTCGTGAAGTACAATCGTGCAAGCTCGGCAAGTTTTATACTTATATGAAGTTTCTAGAAGAGTTGTGACTAGATCCGTGTTGAGCTTGCAAGCTTAAATGGCAAATTTATAAAACAAGGGAAAAAATCAAATAGGATACCTAAAATTTGCCAGCTTGCGTTTACAGGAAGTTCGAAACCTAGATTTTTATGAATAACAATTCGTTATTAGTGAGAAATAGTATATAGACGGGGATATATACAGACCGTAAATATAAAAAAGAAATAGAGAAACAAACTGGCACGGGAGGAAGCTTAGCCATGAGTTACGGCAGTAGGCAACGGGGGAAGAGACCTGGGACGGTTGCTAGTGGTTAATTATACGGTGGGATTAGCTTGGCCTGCACCACCGCAAGCCCACCTCTATAATTTTCTCTAGGGTTCAAATTCGAGCGTAAACCTCTACCTGAGTTTCACCGTGAGATATTGTATTCTGATTGCAAGCAGGATACATACACACTGCGACCGCGTATAGAGCTTTCAGTCAGTACTTCAACAATCTAGTTTACAACCAATAGAAAGCTTCAGTGTTCTAAAACTTTATTCAATCACGATTCGATGATCTATGAAATCCCTTGCACACTGAGCTTTTTCACTAGTAAATCCTGCAAGCTCTCACATGACAAACGACCAAATACTTTTGAAAATATTACCAGAAGATTTTTTTGTCAAGCAAGCCAATAATCGTTTATCAAGTTAGCATGCTTATTTACACTCGGATGCTGAAAGCTCTGCATAGAAAATGTTTGCAAATGTTCACTGGACCCGACCCTACCGAGAAATATTCGAGCTTGCGGCATATTCTCTTGAGCTTGCGAGCGTAGCTCTATTTTCACAAAATTATTTGTTTTGTACGGTAAGAAATGAAATATTTTACATTTGAATAACTCATTGAAATTCCTAAAAGTTGCCGCGAGAAAGAAATAACGTTGAATTCCCAAGAAATAAGATATGGAACGCGCATGACTCGTAGTAATGTCACTCATTACCTTTAGACGTCTTATCTCATTTTGTATTCCAGCGAGTTTACCTCTTTTTCGCATGAATCTATATAATGTATATCTTTAGATTAATATTACACATATTTTCTATACAATTTTCATCTGCCATTTATTTTCAAGGAATAAACTTTATGACATTACGCAAAAAAATTAAACATAGACTAGAAGAAAAAAATAAATATTCAGGTGCTCTGAATTTCTGAATAATATTTTTATTTGACTTACAAGCTTGCAAAAAAAATTAAATGAGCTTACTCTAATTATTATTACACCGTTCGTTTCCTTAAAATTCCAGACCTAATGCATTTATGTCAGTAAGACTGTAGTTTATCGTGCACAGGTCAAAAATTGTTAGAATCAAATTTAAGGAGAAGCTTTTAGAGCTTGAGAACTAGGACTCTGGCACGCTATCTTCAGTTTATTCGTATCATTACGTCATTTAGTTTATCCTGAAATAAATCAAATTTAAATTCAGATAAAAAAGTTCCTTTGAAGTCGCGAGCTTGCAGGGACTAATTAATATTCTAACTATTTATTCACATCAAATTAATTTAAAAGCAATTTTTAGTCCTGGACTTTTTAATTTGACGGTCTTACATACTCTGAACATAAGCTTGTAAGCTCATTAATATTTCTTAAAGAATATATAAATTAACGACGAGCCAATATGCCGAACTTGTGGCCATTGAAGCCGAGTTTAGCGATGACGTGTTGAGAGCTTGAGAAAAGTCATAAAAGTCCCCATAGAGCTTTCTGAGCTTTCAATCGAAAAAAGTTTAGAACTTCGCGAATATCTTAAGACAAATATTGAGGAAGGGTCATTCAGAGCTTGCAAGCTCGGCTGTATTTATAAATTATCCAAACAATGAATGACGCGATCTCATTCTCAGGGTTTCTTAGGTTCTATTAGGCTCATCATATAATTGAGCTTGCAGTAACTAAAGCCTGCAAGCTCAGTAATATTTGTTTAGATAACGTTCCAGTGCGTCTGAAATTTGTAAAAAATTAATGAGCTTGCAAGCTCTGAATTGAATTTGCTTTGATCACGTATTTTTTAAACACAAGAGCATTAATTGGAATTTGCATTTCATTTGTAATTTCGCGAGTAAACTATTCTATTTATAGCATATAGCCTAGTCAGTTGCAATTAGAGGATGTTCTCTTGAAGCACGTGCTGCTGCACAGAAGACGGAGAGTCCTTAGTAAAGTTGGTTAAGACGCCGTGAGATTCAATTCGTGCAATATTGACGATGCGGTTAGACTCCGGGGAACTTGTCGAATACATATTAGCACTCAATTCAACTTGACAATATAATTTAAACACCGGCTTTAAACATTGAATTATTAATTTACGTCTGCATTAGCTGCAGTATGGAATCATTGATTTTTTAATAATTTAGAGAGCTACCAATAAAAATTTTTCTGCTTCTGATGATTTTCTGACGAGTTGAAAATCTTTCCAGACATCTCTGTAATAAATCTCCTCTGATATAAAGACGAATTGTATTACATTCTTTCGTATAAACGAATAGTAGAAGTATATTGCAGTGCACGGTATGGAATTTTATCAAGAAAATATTAAAGCTTGCCGAGATGATACATGAGACAATGAAAAATTTTATCTTAAATTTAATAAGAAAACAAAATAGTTTTTATTTTTCTGCTCTTGATTTATCGATATTAATAAAATGAGTTATTGTTTATACACGTAATAAATAAAAACGATTAATCAAAATCGAAGTTTCCATGGCTGAGTCATCGGATAAAAACGCAATGTCGTGATTAAATCATCCGAATAAAAAATTTGCTGAAAGTTGCGATTTAAATTTCGAATTAGCCTGCAAGCTTACGCTCAAAGGTCGCAAGCTCAACTGAAAATAGTCTTATCTTAACTCTAGAAGTCTCTCTGTGCAATAAAATTATCGAGCTTGCGACAATTAACTTATGAATAAGCACTTTAAGCTTTCGAATTTTTATAAGTAAGTTCTGTGAGTGACATTAAAATTTTATAATCTAAAGATTTAGTTTTTATGGTGAGCTTGCGGGCTTATTTATATGGCCGCAACAAAAGCTCGCACTAAAACAGCTTTGTTTTAACATAAACATCTTTAGTAGCCATTAAAATGATCAAGCTTGCAATATTAACGCAAGAAAGCTTTCCAGTTTTAAAAAAAAAGTTCCAGCACTCGAAAAACTATTCCTGGTAAGTCGATTACTGCTTCGATTTTTTTGAGGGATATATCGATCAGTGCCTGCTTCGATATTTCTGAGAGATATGTCGATCGATGCTTGCTTCGATAAATCGATCTTGTAATTCCGAGAAATCGATCTTTAGTTTCAGTCGAAGAATGAAATAAAATTCAGTTCTAGATACAAAAAGTCAACTTTAAATAAAAACGAAATTAAAATAGTTGGATAAATGTACCAGAGTTTTATCATTAAAAGCTCTAGGTAATAAATAACATTAATAGATAATAAAAGCATGAGTAAGTCAACGGAACAAGCTTAAACATAGCCACGAAATGGAAATGTATCGTGGTTCATTTCACCTAATTTACCCAGTTGTCTCTTTACCTATTTCCTCCTCTCTTAGTATATATTTATATATATGTATATGTTTATACACAGCATAGAGTAGGGTATATTATAATGTACTTTTCTCTGTCACGTATATAGCATTCTCTCTTTCTACGTACATTTACTTCATCGTCGGATCCACAAGCTCGTAATTCTAACGTTTGCAACAGCATCCACGGAGACTACATCCTACATGTAATTTATGTCTGTGTTCATTTTGTAGTTTGCTCTCTTGATTTTAACTCCCTTGCTTGCGGTGACGGTCGGAATTTTTAAATAATAAAATATGAATATATAAGTGCACACTCCCATAATGCACCTATATTTACATATTTACATATAATGTATATTAAAAGTATTTTATGAAATTTGTAATATCGAGCTTGCTGGCTTTCAAGTTTATAGCTGTGATTATTTGCAGTATAATTTCTTTTAGCAAAAAACATTTCATAAGCATCGAGCTTGCGGCGTTAAAATAAGCAGAAGTTCGAAAGCTCACTACGAAATAAGCTGTGATGAGACTGAAAGTATATGAGAGATCAAATGCTTGCGAGTTATTTAATTGGATCATTAATTTTTAACCCGAGCTCACGAGCTTATTTGAGCTCAGACCTTGTAAGCTCACTATGGAATACATAAAGTCATATATTAAGAATCTTATGCGCTCATAAAAGTATTGAGCTTGCGGCGTTAAAATAAGCAGAAGTTCGAAAGCTCACTACGAAATGAGCTGTGATGAGACTGAAAGTAAATGAGAGATCAAATGCTTGCGAGTTATTCAATTGGATCATTAATTTTTAACCCGAGCTCACGAGCTTATTTGAGCTCAGACCTTGCAAGCTCACTATGGAATATATAAAGTCATATACTAAGAATCTTATACGCCCATAAAAGCATTGAGCTTGCGACAATTAACCGGGCAATGCGCTGCTGAGATTTTGAGCCTTTGAAATGAGAAAATAAATATTAAACATTATGTAAATGAACATTAAATAAGCTCGTATACATTTCCATGAAGTAAGTGGTAAACCGAGCAGCGTGTTCTATCTTGTATCTTACAAAGCGTATAATAATAAATATTACATGTACATGTATACATTTACGTAATAACTGTAGTATGTGCTAAAGGTATCAAGAGATGCTGACGAGGCTTTTACAAACTTGTTATGTCACGTTTCACGTTGGGATAAAAAAAAATACTGACATTCACACTCAGCTCGTCAATAAAATATTTTACAGCTTTAACGTTTATTTGAAAAATAATAATAAAGGACATTTTCAACTTAGTTGTTATTAAAATCCACATGGAAGAAATTTAAGTTTGTGTTGAAGAAAGAAATTAAAAGGATAAAAGTATAGATCAAATGGAATTGAGGATTTGAAGGTGAAAATACAGGATTATAGTGTCGAATCAAATTGTAAGGATTAAAGGATAAAAACAACTTTGACCACTTTTTTTTTATTTTTATAAAACTTCTGTTTTAAGGATTTGCGGGAATTACGTAGGATATGCAAGTTAACTTCGGGATATTTAAAATTTTTGGAAATAAATGTAATAATTTACGAAAATATTCGTAAGATAAAAAATCAGAGGAATTTATTCAGGTAGCTTTGGAGAGTTAATATTTGTCCAGTTGAATAGCTTTTACGTGTTTAAAATTAATCCTATTATTAGATATATCAAATACTCTTATGCGAGAAACTAATGTTGCTATAAAAAACGCTTTATAACTTTGTGGAGTAACTCCTATCGCAGTCTGGATTTGAAGAATTCGATTAAGATGATTATTCTATCTAGTTACTTTTTTATTACACTTTTGAAGGTTAAATATTGATTACTCGAATAAATATACAGAATACTTTTTTGTAGAAAATTCAATTTCCTGTAAAAGTGGTCCTTGACCTTATCAACGAATTCCCGTAACTTTTCTTGGAATTTAAAGTTTAAGAAAAATTTTGATAAGATTGTGCTTTTTGCCAAAAACTTTATATATTGATTTGATTCCAAGAACTTATATAGACTAAGGATGCAGTTGACGTCAAAATGCAATGGATACTTTTTTGTAGGAAATTTAATTTTCTACAAAAGTGGTCCTTGACCTTATCAACGAATTCCCGTAACTTTTCTTGGAATTTAAAGTTTAAGATAATTTTGATAAGATTGTGCTTTTTGTCAAAAACACTATATATTGATTTGATTCCGAGAACTTATATAGACTAAGGATGCATTTGACGTCAAAATACAAAGAGTAATTTTTTGTAGGAAATTAAATTTCCTACAAAAATGGTCCTTGACCTTATCAACGAATTTCCATAACTTTTCTTGGAATTTAAAGTTTAAAAAAAATTTTAATAAGATTGTGCTATTGGTAAAAAAAACTATGTCTTGATTTGGTTCCAGTACCTTATCTGGTCTAAGGATGCAGTTTACGTCAAAATGCAATGAATACTTTTTTGTAGGAAATTTAATTTCCTATAAAAATGGTCCTTGACCTTATCAACGAATTTCCGTAACTTTTCTTGGAATTTAAAGTTCAAGAAAAATTTTTAATTAGATTGTGTTATTGGTAAAAAAAAAATTATATATTGATTTCATTCAAATGACTAATATGGTCTAAGGATGCATTTTGCGTTAAAATACAATGAGTCCTTTTTTGTAGGAAATTTAATTTCCTATAAAAATGGTCCTTGACCTTATCAACGAATTTCCGTAACTTTACTTGGAATTTAAATTTGAAGTTTAGTATGTCGGACATATCATCCGCCGGATTGACTCATTCCGATATTAAAGCAGTCTTTCTCTAATTAATTAGTTTTCACATTAATTAATTAGCAGCGAAAACAAATAATTAAATAACTGAAGCAGAAACTTCATAGCTTACACTATCCATTTATAATTTCTATAATTATTTTGAGTATTACTTGCACATAATTCTCATTAAAATAACTTTTTTTCCACCTACAAGCTCATAATTATTTTTTCATAATAACCATCAATTTTACTCGCTTTTCGGCACTCAAGAATGCATAGAATTTTTGACGAGTACCTTCCACGAAAAATGAACTCACTAAAAATTACAATAAGGAATTCAAGTGAGTTTTTTAAAATTTTTTTTCCTCTACAAAAAAAGTTTCGAAATAATCGCGGCATAGTTGATGATTGAGGTAGAGTGAGATAGAGTGAGCAAATGGTGAGTGAAAATTTGAAGGGTTAAAATTAAGTGAGAACAGTTAATTTATGAGGACACAGGTGTTTACTCGTGTCCGGTGTTGGTAAATGTTCTCACTCATTCGTGTACATGGGCTGTTATACATACACTTAAAATGGTGAAAATCAATTTGTGCTGATGTAACATGACATAAGCGTGGGAGAGTGGGATCAGGGAGGGGCTGATGCAGGGCAAGGAGAGAAGCAGGAAAACGATGAGAGTGTGGCATTGATGGAGTGAGTGGCGAGATGAGGTGAAGAGTGTAGGCGCGAGGGCTGAAAGCATTGAGCCCAAAAGCTCCGGCCAAGGATGGTTCGAGCTAGTAACAATTAATTGGACTCCAGCGTATACGCACATCTGGTGACGCGGAACAATGAGCTTGCATTTCAGCTATTTGTAATGTTTGCAGCTCGGTTTAATAAAGCGACCGGAAGAGAGAGAAAGAGTGGGCGTTTAGTATGATATTAACGCACTGACATATGTCCCATCCGATTTATTGTCTTGCCTCAAATCGCCCATTCTAATTTATAATTAAAGCGTTAATAGCGTTTCGCATCGAAAACGTTACAATTTTTGATCGATCAATCAACACCTCAATATTTTATTGTAGTCAAAAATTACGATTACTAAAGATTTTTAATTAAATTTTTAAAAAATGAAAAATTTGAAGAGATTATTTAAAATTTAATATTTTTATATATATATTTATAAAGACTTTGATTTGATATTGTACTTTTCTTGTATTATTTTTCGGCTTTTCATTGTAAGTATAAAGAATTCCCAAGTTGATCGTCATAAATCTCACGTGTATAACCCACTATAAACTCACGGTATTGTTAACTTTATAGCCGTAGCTCTTTCGTCTTTATCTCGTTCTTCTTTGCCACTGCTGTCTTTTGTAGATATATAATAATAATAATAATAATAATAATAATAATAATAATAATAATAATAATAATAATAATAATAACAGTAGATTGTGGTAGTTGATGGTTTTTAGTTTTAAATATAAACCGAGTTATAAAAGTATAAGTGACCATGACAATATATATATAGATAACGGTATATATATTTATAACGATACACAATATCGAATAAAAAATTTAATAATCTGTATATGAGTATTAACATTTTACTTACGTCCATTTTGCAGAGAAAAATTGAGTATGTCAATAAAAAAGTGCTTAACTGACTAAATTCTGTTTTTTTTTTAATGTTATAGTGGAAAGTTTGTTTTTATTGAGAAATTTAACGAGTTTCGAAAGAAAACATTGGGATTTATTGTCTTATCTTTGAAAAAAAATGACAAAATTGCTATTTGATAATTTGAAAAAAATGCTGAAATATAGTCGATATATCGATTTAAATTTCAATGATCGATGTATCGATTCAACTTTGATATCGATAATATCGATATTTCAATCATAGCTTCGTTGTATTCATCTTAAAAATCAATTCAACTAACGATAGATCGATTGATGTTGATATCAATCGATGTATCAACTCCAATTGATATATCGATATCAATTATTCTATCAATATTAGTCGATTTATCGAGGTGTCGATACTTATCGATGTATCGATATTAATCGATACTAATCGATGTATCAATACTAATCGATGTATCAATACTAATCGATGTATCGATTCTAATCGATGTATCGATACTAATCGATGTATCGATACTAATCGATGTATCGATACTAATCGATGTATCGATACTAATCGATGTATCGATACTAATCGATGTATCGATACTAATCGATGTATCGATACTAATCGATGTATCGATTCTAATCGATGTATCGATTCTAATCGATGTATCGATACTAATTGATGTATCGATACCAATCGATGTATCGATACTAATCGATGTAATGACAATAATCGATGTATTGAAACTAATCGATGTATTGATACTAATCGATGTATCGATGTAGACTAACATTAATTTTGATATAGTAACTTAAAATATTTATAAACGCACTTCAAAATTAAGAAATCTATTAGAAAGAAAAAAAATAAAATTTTATCTTCATTAAAAGAAAATTCTTAAATAGAAATTATGTAGCTGTCAACAATAAGTATAATAAATTAAATAATTTAAAATTTTTTTATTATATAAAATTTGTCAAAATGATATACTTGAGGACACTATATATTTCAATTTCTCACGACCTCTCACCTCTTGAGACGACTTTAGATTTTTTTTAGCATTTTTATTTTTTAGTAGACTCTACAACTTCAAGTCATGTCTCTAGAGAGGTCAGGATCGTCGTAAGAAGTGAGTGTAAGAGTATAAAATAACCCGAGAAACGAAAATAAAAAATGATAAAATAAGAAAAAAAAATTGGGTTTAAAAGAAACAAAAAAAGCATGAAATTGAAACCGAGACGTGGTCTTTGGCTCTCGGATCGTTTTAAAATATGCGAGTGATCCATCACGGGATTTCACGGTTCCCATTTGATCTCACTTTCTTTCTTTTTCTATTTCTCTCTTTACTCGCTGCTATCTTTTCACTCATGAGCTTTTACTCCGGACTCATCGTAATGTTACTACTCTCTTTCAGACTACTGCAACTATCTCTCGTTCTTTTTCTTCCTTTTTCTCTTCAAGGCCCTCCTTCTGTGCCTCTTCTACATTTTCTTCTTCTTCAGTCGGACCTGCTCTCTTTCTATCTCTATCTCAATCTCCTCACCCACGTTTCCGTACTCTAACTGATGGCCAGCCCAGAACCCTCGAACGAACAACTTTAGCTGCCCTATAGGTCGTTTTCCTCGATGCAAATGATGCACTCTACAGAATTAAAGTGTCTCTGTAATTCTACACCTGCATCTTGATACTTGCTTTTTATTATTTGTTAAATAACTTTTCCGAGTCAAAAATATTTTAAAAACTTTTCTATCATCAATTTTACTTTACTTTCAACTAAAAAGTTTAATTATGTACATAATTTCATAGTTTTATTTTCAAAAATGATATTTAAATATTTATATCGAGATATCGAAGCTCAAAATCGATATGTTGATTTTTTGAGAGATAAATCAAAATTTGATTTCGGTAAGAGTATTTTAATCGATAATCGATTAATCGAGTTTCGATGTATCGAAAATTGCAATCGATTCATTGAAACTTGAAATCGATATATTGAAATCTTAACTCGATGTATTAAAATATCAAATCGATGTATCGAAAATTTAATTCGATAATCGATGTATCGAAGTAATGAATTTATACTGAAATGATGAATCGATGTATTGAAGTATTAAATCGATGTATCGAAATATCTAATCGATAGGTCGCAAAGTGAAATCGATGTATCGAAATATCTAATCGATATATCGAAATAATGCATCGATGTATTAAATTGGTAAATCGAATTATCAAACTGTCGAATCGATGTATCGAGATATCGAAGCTTAAAATCGATGTATCGAAAAGTTAATTTGATAATCGATGTATCGAAGTAATGAATTAATGCTGAAATAATGAATCGATGTATTGAAGTATTAAATCGATGTATCGAAATGTGAAATCGATACATCGAAATAGTTAATCGATATATCGAAATGATTGATCGATATTCTGAAGTGCTGAATCGATTTTTCGAAATGTCAAATCCACAATTTATTTATCGGAATAATGAATCGATATTTAGAAAGATTAAATCGATGTATCGCAATGCGAAATCGATGTATCGAAATATCATATCGATAATCGATATGTCGAAATAATGCATCGATATATTAAATTGTTAAATCGATTTATCGAAATTTCGAATCAATGTATCGATGTATCGAAATTTGAAATCAATAGGTAAAATAAAATTTGAAAATCTCTTAATATAATTTACAATTTTTATAAAATGAATTTTTTTCCTTTTTTTTACTTTAATTTAGATAAAAAGAAAGTTTATACTAAAGATGTAAAATTTAATGTTGAGCTATAAAATGAAGGTTGAAAATAGATTATGATGCAGCCATTAATGTGATGATACTTGAGTTAAGTAGTAGTAACACCTGTGTTATTTTATAAGAGCCCTCTAAACCAATTGGCTTCAAATCAAACACCTTTTTTACTACTTGTTCTATTTTATGTAGATAAATATACTCAAGAACCAGTAGTGTATACTCGTTTAAAACTTTCGCACTATAATCTCCGTGCATATATATCAATACAGAGTTTTTCTCACTTTGTTTACTTTTTTTTTCAAACTTTAAAAAAGAAAAATAAAAAAATACCGGATCGTTCATTCGATCACTTTTTATAAGAACTGCAGTCTTTGTAAAGTTATCACTTGTACCATTGAAGTCATTATAACTTTTAATATCAAAGATGAACATAAAAGGCTTTCAACGTTTGAATCATTTCACGAGTGATAAATAAAATGAAATGAACTTACAATTGAAATTTTATTATTTATAATTATGACTTAAATTTTTTTTAAGAACATCTTTAAAATCAAGCATTGGTATTTTAAATCGAGTTGTCGAAGTATCTAAACTTCAAAATTTAAATCAATATGTTGAATTCAAAAAGTAATAAATTTAGCAACAACAGCATTGGCACAAATATCAACAAAACCAAAATGAATAAAGACAAAAGCAACATGAATAAAATCAACAATATGAACAAGAACAATAGAAATATGAACATAAACAATAACATGAACAAAAACTACATCAACAACAACATCAACATTAACAAAAATAACGTCAGCAACAGCATGAACAACAACAACAACATAAACAAAAACTGCATCAGTAACAACAACAATAAAATGAACAAAAACAACCTCAGCAAAAACAACAACAACAACAACAACAACAACAACAACAACAACAACAACAACAACAACAACAACAACAACAACAACAACAACAGCAGCATGAACAACAACAACCTCAGCGACAACATGAACAACAATGACCAAAACAACAAAAACTACATCAGCAATAACATGAACAACAACAACAACAACAACAACAACAACAACAACAACAACAACAACAACAACAACAACAACAACAACAACAACAACAACAACAACAAAAACAACAACAACAAAAACAACAACAACAACAACAACAACAACTACATCAGCAATAATATGAACAACAACAACAACATGAACAAAAACAATAGCAATATGAATATAAACAACAATAACAAGATAGACAACAATAACAACATCATCAGAAACACTACCATCAGCAACAACAATAACAACATGAACAACAACGACAACAACAACAACATGAACAACAACCACAACAACAACAACATGAACAAAAACAACATCAACAGCAGCATCATCATCATTAAAAACAACAACATGAACAAAAACAGCAACAGAAACAAAAACAATAGCAATATTGATATAAACAACAACAGCTACAACATTATTAGCATGAACAGCCTAAACATAGACAAAAATATCATCATAAACTACAACACCAACAAGGAGAGCTACATGGACAAAAACAACAACACGAACAAAAACAACAGCAACATAAACAACGAAAACAGCATGAACAAAAACAATATCAGCAACAACATAGACAGCATGAACAACAACAACAATAACATGAACAAATATAACGGTAGTAATAATAAAAAAATTTTCTACGAAAAAAAGTCAGATAAAAAGAATTGTTAAGTAAATCGATTCGTGACCAGTAAATGAACACTTCTACTCCATTGTTGTTGTTAAACACACCCATGTATAAATATATATACATACATATATATACTCATAGGATCTCGCTTACAATCGACACGAGAGCATCGCGTTGTACTTCTGCCATTATCATAAATTTGTGTAAAACCAAGTTAAAGCTTTTACACACTATACATATATATTCATATATAGACGAATGACGTGTAGCACAACACGATGTTTTGTGATAGAATATTCGTTAGAATGAATAAGCTAGCTCCCGTAGTATATAATAACATGTAGTGAGTTTGCATTTACTAGCAAAGAGAGTTTAAGTTTGTTCAAAGTTTAAGAGTTGCTGCTATCGTACTAAAATATATACATGTCGAATACGTAGAAAATAATTTAAAACGACTAAGTGTTGTAGTAAAAATAAGCGCTAAGAAGAGGCAAAACGACCCGGCTGTAGAATAGATAGAGATGGATAAATTTTACGGTGAGTAAAGTATAAAAAAAAATTATCGAAAAAAAATAGATGGTAAAGCGTGCATGCACGTAACCAATCGTACTTTGATATTCTCACCATTTCTCGTGTATACGTTTGCAGTATATACTATTCTCAATATATATATGTCTGGCAGAGTGCCATCGTATTTTACTCTTACCACTCCGATAAACAACATCTTTAACATGAAAATAACAATAATAATAAAAAAAAAATCGATTGAAAAAATATTTACGAAAAAAAGTTGTTAAATTTTATGAGAGTTTTTGTATTTCAATGTTTGCTAGTTTGTTAATTTATTGTTGTGATGAATTTTTATTATTATCGGAAAGCATTTTTTGATAAATAAATTTTGGAACGCGATACGGAAGTCGAGAGTTTAAATTTGTTGGTACAGAATTTCAGGTGGAAAGCCATAAATTTTTAATGAATCATCAGTTATTCGAGTTTCGATATCCTAAAAATTGGGATCGATTTGTCGAATTTTTATTCTATGTATCGTAGCTTTGAATTTATGGTTAGAATAAGAATTGGAGCCGCGTAAATTTGTAGGCAATGCAACGAATTATGAATCAATGCATCAAATTATGAATCGATTTGAAGAACATTTGAGTCAATGCATCAAATTATAAGCCCATGCACCGATTCAGAAGTTCAATTACGAAAATAGAGAATAGAAGTATTGAAAATATGAATCAATGCATCAAATTATGAATCGATTTGAAGAAAATTTGAGTCAATGCATCAAACTATAAGTCCATGCTCCGATTCATGAGTTCAATTATGAAAAAAAAAGAGTTGAAGTATTGAAAATATGAGACAATGTATCAGTAATTCGAGCCAGTGTGTTAATAATTAAAGTCAGCGCATCCAATTATGAGTCAATGTACCGAGTCATCAGTTTATTTATGGAGAAATTAGTACATGTATTGAAAATATGATTCAATGCATCAATAATTCAAGTCAATACATCAAATAATGAGTCAATGCACCAATTCATGAGTTTGATTATGAAAAAAGAGTAGAAGTATTGAAAATATGAGTCAATGCATCAATAATTAGAGTCAGTGAGTTTATAATTAAAGTCACGCATCTAATTATGAGTCAATGTACCGAGTCATCAGTTCATTTATGGAAAAATGAGTACATGTGTTAAAAATATGAGTCAATGTATCAATAATTCAAGTTAATACATCAAATAATGAGTCAATGCACCGATTCATAAGTTTAATTACGAAAAAAAAGTAGAAGTATTGAAAATATGAGTCAATGCATCAGTAATTCGAGTCAGTGTGTTAATAATTCAAGTCAGCGCATCTGATTATGAGTCAATGTACCGAGTCATCAGTTCATTAATGGAAAAATGAGTACATGTATTGACAATATGAATCAATGCATCAATAATTCATGTCAATACATCAAATAATGAGTCAATGCATCAATTCATGAGTTTGATTATGAAAAAGAGCAGAAGTATTGAAAATATGAGTCAATGCATCTGTAATTCGAGTCAGTGTATCAATAATTAAAGTCGGTGTACATAATTATGAGTCAATGTACCGAGTCATGAGTTTACTTGTGAAAAATGAGTTGAGGTATTGAAAATATGAGTCAATGCATCAATAATTCGCCAAATCATAAGTCAATGTTTCGATTCTTGTTTCGATTTTTCAAAAAATGAATAGACGTATCGATAATATAAATCAATGCATCTTTAATTAAAATTGGTGCATCAAATCATGAGTCAATGTATCACCTCACGAGTTGATTTTTCGAAAAATGAATCAATACATCAAAAATCTAAGTCAATCTATTGATAATTCGAGTCAATGCACCTATGTATCAATAGATTCATCCACTTACGAATCGATTTATCGAATTATGAATAAATATATGAGATATGTAAGTCATTATTCTGAAAATTTTCAGGTCTGAACTGCATTCACACAATTTTTATCCTCTACAAGCATTAATTACTATCAAACTAACACTGCAGAGGATCGTCACAGAAAATTTTATAATAATTCAAACTTTTTACTGCAAAAATTTGAAAGCTCTTCTGTAATTCCCTCACAACATTTTGTCTCGGTATTATTTGTACCATAACTCATATTTAAATGAAATAATTCATCCTGCTTAAATTCACATATTTACGGTTTTCAGTATTCGTTCTTTTTTTCTACAAAAAAATATATACGTATATATTTTTTGTGCTTATTCCAGCGCTTTAAAATGGTCCAACGAATTTAAGAGAGATCGGATAAAACTTTATTCAACGAGTAAGACACGAAAAATAAATAAATAAAAAAAAATGCATAAATAAAGTGAACAAAATACAGTAAAATGACGAAAAAAAATAAAAAAAAAGAGATGAAAGCTCAAGAACGTAACAGAGACGGGGAATAAAAGTGAAATCACGTAAAAATTCACGTTCTATCTACGACGAGGTACGAACTACTATATGCATCTACATATGTATACATACGTACATAGTTACATAAAAGATGTTATGTGCAGAAAAGCTCTAGTTTGAGAAATCGAATCTACTAGTATTCGTCTCATGTGAAATCGATTCTTTTTTTCATTCTCTATTCAAATATTTTTGATTATTTTAACTGAAAATTTTTTACCCTGCACTTTTCTATCGCTCAATAGTGTAATCATTGGAAAAGGGTGTTTTCAATATTTACTTATTTCACAAGATATTTTAATATTCCGCCCAACGATATTTTATTGGAAATTTTTGAATTCAAGAAATATTAATCTGTCGCAGTAGAAAGTAAACGAAATTTATTTTTTTTTATTCTTCTTTGGTGACAGGCTAAAAAAATATGGAGAACGATTTCATTGGATATTTGTCGACTGCATTTCCAATATTTACATGAGATTGTTTGCTGTGTCTACTATAGTCGTTCTCCCTATTGGTGGATCTAATAGAAGGATATGTAGATAAATAAACGGATAAAATTAAGACTAGTAGAAAAAAATAGATGCATGGATAAGCAAACTAGATGTGCTTAGAAAATCTATGATTTTTCGAAAATGTTTTACAGGGAGAAAGAATTTCAGTCTAATTTACGATGGTAACATGGTAATTTTTCATATTGACCATTGCAACGGCGACCTCTATCTTTAAATTCATTAGATAAAAAAAAAAATAAGGGCTGGGCCTTGACTTGGTCACCCAGAGATTCAAGTGCTAGAGTTCGTTACACAGCATACTGACGTTCATTTTTTTCTGTTAGTCATTAATTTTTTTTTTGCACTAGAATTTTTATTTTTTTTTTTATAAAATTGATTGGAAATTATTTTGTCACTTGACAATTAAAAAAAATATCGAAATTATAGACATCTTAATGATAATATACAGAAAATTTAAATTATTTACAAATTTTAAAAAATTTAAATTTTCGCGGGAAATTTTAAACATTTAAATTTTCGCGGGCAATTTTAATATTTTAAATTTGAGCTGACACTAGAAAAATTTACTTATGGCCTAAATGGAGAAAAACGTCCAGTTAAATTTGCGATGTTATCATGGTAAGTTTTCATATTGACCATTGGCAGCAGTGACCTCTATCTTTAAAATCATAATTTTGATGATGACGCACTGTAACTTTATTTACGAAATAACACTAGCTACAAATAACACAAAGTCCTAAGCTCTTTATTATAAATTACGATGGTCACATGGTAGAATTTAATAATTCGATGCAATAGGAATTTTAAATAAAAGTATAAAATAATAATCGGTATGACGGGTGTCGGGCTCGAACACGGGACCCTCCGAACTCGAGTTGACCGACGCCTGGAACCACCCGGGCACAGAAATGCTCGCAAGTATATGGAGTGTTAGGACCCATATAAACGAGATAAACAAACAGCCATAAGTCACGAGAACGCCTCTTACGGTGGACGCGGTTACTATTTTAAAATTACGATGTAACGTCGTTATTTTTATAACTTACGTCGTATTACAACAGAGGCTGCGCTGTAATATTTATTTTATTAAAAAGTAAATAGAAATATTAAATATACGAATAAATATAGTTTTTGCATTGTAATTTTTTTTGTTCTATTTACGATGTCAAGATTGTAATTTTTTAAATAATTCAAAATCCAAAAAGCCTTTGATGAAATCACGATGTTGGGAAGTAAAAAATTTAACCTACATAGAAAATTTTTGAATTTACGGTAATTAAAGTATAGTCCAGGATTCCGATGTTAACATTATAAATATTGTTGGAATTTTTTTTCCGTGCGCTATTAGGCCCTTTTTGAACAGCAAAACAAAAAACTCAAAATTTGAGCCATCAATCGAAAAGTTGTAAAGTTTTTCGGTTGAAAAAAATTCTTGACCCCACTGTGAGCAAAAACTAGACTTTCTATCAATCGATTCGAGTTGGAAATTGTCGAAAAAAATTTTTTAAATTCATTCCGCGGGATAAGACCCACTATAGTTCAGTACAACGATGTTTACATCGTAAAATTTAATGAAATTTTTTTCTCGTGCAGGTTGTTTCATTTTAGCCGAATATTTTTTTTCTTTATTCCCGATACGAAATTCTTTTCAACACACGAGAAAAAATTCTCTGTAAGTTTTAGCTCTTAATTCTAGCCCGAATATCAATCTAACTAATTGTGAAATTTTTCCATTTAAATAGCATATATATGGATATATATGTAAAGAATGCATGACTATTGAATACAGAGTGAATGAAAATGGGTAAATTCAATCCTCACCATGAGAACGGTCTACTAAAATTTTAATTAACGTAAAAGTATTTTTATTTTTAATTCAATTTATTTTAATTTTTATTCCCATCATTCTTTTGTCTAAATATAGAGTACGTAGATTCAATTAATCATACATATTTCCACAAATTTCATTGATTACAAGGAGTTTTTCCATTTTTTAAATTAACTAAAAGGAAATAAAAAATTAAAATACCGCTGTATTAATGTTTCTATAGTAATTTTATTGTAATTGGAAAAAAAAAATAAAAAGAAAAAAAAATAACAATTGAAATAAAAAGGTAATTATAAATTTCCAATTAAAACTAAAAGCGTGTTTTGTTTTATTTAACAATGAAACCGGATACAAGTTTTATTAATTAGCGAATAAATATTTGAGCTTTCGGCGTTGAGAGCTTTTTTTAGATTCGAAGTTTCGCGATACCTCACCGACGGTATTCAATTAAAATTAAAACAATTCAAATTCTGCCAGAGCTTTCGAGCTTTTAAAGCTCTGTGTCATATTTCAACTTTTAGAGCTTTTGCACTTTAATGGCAACTTCTCAGTGAAGATGTCCCAGCGATGTGGAGCTTTAATAACTTTAGCTCAAAAGCTTACTGAGCTTACGGTAGATAGTCTACGCTAAAGCTCAAGCCATGGCAAGCACACGATCTTTCCAAAAGCCCCACAACATCAAATGAAAGCTTTTGGGACGAGCGTGCCTTCATCAACGACCTCCAGAGCTTCCACATGAGAGCTTGCAAGCTCCGAGCTCGTTCTCACGGCGGAAAGCTTCGTGAGCTGGAGACTTCTTCCATTAGGCGAGAAATAGAATTTGTCATCTAAAAAAATGCCCAAGACGACGCACAGCTTTATTAGATTCAGGTCAAAAGCTCACGCGCGTGCAAGCGGCCCACGCAAAGTCATTGCAAGTACGCGAACTTTCTGAAACCTAGATCACAACATCAAACGAAAGCTCTTAGAGTAAAGCTGCTTTCACTGACGACTCAGAGCCTACGCAATAAAGCTCGCAAGCTCTGAGCTTATAACCATCGACAAGAGCTTCTTAAAAATTTAAGCCACCTTCCGTTTTCCAAGAAACAAAAAAATTTCTTATGAAAATCCGTTGAATGGTGATTGAGCTTTTAGTACTAATTGGAGCTTTTCACCTTGTAAGATTAATACCAAATGGTTATTATTACAAGTTGTGTAGTAAAGCGAAAGCTGAAAGACGGTAAAAATATCTGCAGATAAAAATACAAAGTTTGTTTTAAAAGTTTGAAAGCTCTTGGAAAAGAACAGTTGGATAATAGAGGTTGACTGGAGCAAAAAATAACGGTATGAGAGACGAGGTGTGACATAGTATGCCATATAGTATTATAGCATTTCGAAGCAGTTGTAAGTGACCACAATGGTATAGTATAGTCGATAGACTGTACTAAAATCGACACGGACAGTTGCGTTTAACGGAAATGTCCCCGTGGTCGGTGACCACATACTCACGATCACACGAGAGCTTTTTTACTCTATACCTCTATTCCCATTCGTATTATTTTTTATTGGTCACGCATATTGCTTTGTTTGACATAACGTTCAATAAAAACAATACATTACTATTATTATAGTCATGTTAAAAGCTCGTAAAAAGCACGCGGATCAAAATGGACTAAAGCTCAGTTGACCATAAAATTATTCGGGCACGCACGTGAAAGGTTCAGACCGGCAATTTATATATTACCGTCAAGTGAGTGAGCTTGCGAGTGAGCTTGCGAGCATAAAAGTTTCACTGCTGCTAAAAGCTTAATATTGCCGCAAAATTGTATGGCTTTTCTGGCCGAGGAAACAATCACTTGTGAGTTTTATTTCCCCAGTGAAAGCTTTGGATCAGCTTGCAAGCTTGCAAGCTCGTGTTCAGTTTTCAGTGGAACCGTTATCTTCTGGCAGTTGACAGTCGCCGAAATTCCTGTTTCGTTGCGAGACACATAAGCTGGTAAAAAGCTCGAGGATTGTAAGCTCTGAAAAGATGAGTTTTTCGAAGTGCCAGAGCTTTAGGTACGGATACTTTCAGTGAGCTTGCAAGCTCGGATAGTTAGCGAGATGGTTCAATTTGTATCAAAATTTATTGAACACTTGGTGTAAATGATTGTGCGGATAAATGATTACATTTATTAGCTTGTTTATACAATTTATTTGCAAAATTTATTGACAAAGGCCGCGTTCAAATTTAAATGGCCAATTAAAACGATTCCCTTTGACTTTAGTGTTCACTGGCCTGGGTCATGTGTATATTTATTCCTGTTTTACCTCTATCGGCGGTTAAACAAAAAGCTCTTTTTGTTGTACAAACAAGACATGATAGCTGACTAAACGCTGAGCTTTTTTTATAAAACTTCAAAAACTTTCAGTATTTTCCATCCTTCTGCCAATAGAGCAATCAAAATTTCAATCATTTCTGAGCTTGTCGGAACAAACTTCGGGCAAGCTTTCCAACTTTGGGAAATATCACATCGTTTAATGAGAAGTTATGTACTACCAGCTGATTTAATGAACAAATTTATAAAATTAGTGAGCTTTTTGGTGGTGCTGTAAAGAAGAAAAATTTTTGGCAAAGGCAAGCAGCGACAATTTGTGGTAGTAGTACACGACGGTAGATAAAAAGCGAGCAAACCATCTGACATATCTGTTGTATGTTTTTATTAGTGTACTGGAGCTTTTTCAGTTGTGGTTTTGTTCTGTTTTTGTCAAAAGTTAGAACGAAAAAAAGCTCAACAGCGCACAACAGGGGGCAAAGTGTAGACAGTTTTGCCACCCCCTGTATATTGTTACTTGCGCCTTTGACCGTTTTGTGGCAAAACGTTTGGCAAAGCTTGGAGCTTTTTATTGCGTGTTTCGTAACGGTTCACTTGAATCACAAATTCTATCGTGTTTTTACTTAAAAATAAAAGCAAATACTATTTTAGAGAATATTATTTTTATGATAAAAAATAAACATGAATACAAAGCTTCTCTTCAAAAGCTTTGAATCAATACTTCAGAAATCAAAATAAACATACGTCTCGATTTAAATAAAGTTTTATAAATTAAACGAATGTGTGTTTTTTATTTAAGTTACAAAATCAGTTCTGAGTGAGATTTTATCGGTCATGCTAACCAACGCTTTAGTCAGGGGGCACTATTGTCGCAACTATACTATATATATACAATTAATCGGTCGCCTAGTGGCTGATTCCTGTGGTTTTAGTTAGTCACAAATATACATATGTGCATGTGTACATACTACCGAGGAATGTACAATGTATTGGTCAACTTAGTCGAGTATTGGGAAGTTCGCTAGTGATAGTTGCAGTAATAGTAGCGGCAGGAGCAGTAGTAGTCGTAGTAGAAGCAATAGTGGTGCCGTTGGACGATAGAGAAGCTAGTGGTGGTTTGCTCTCTAGAATAGTTTAATTACTCGTGCGATTGCCCGCGGGAGCTTGCGGACGTTGGCTTAGCTGATGTTAGGGAGTTGTTTGACGGGTTTGTCGGTGGGGTTTGTCCGGGAGGTTTTGTGAACGGGCGATGCTCGCTCGAGGGTTTGGAAAACCAGTCAAGGGGTAGGGACGCGGGAACCAGCGCAGGGTGGTAGTGGTTGATGAAGAGGGAGGGAAGGGTTTGAGGATAAGGGTGAGGGAGAGACGGGAGTAGTTAAAGGGGTTGTGTGCACTAGCCGTAGTATACAGAAGTAGGGGTAGTTGTTGTTGGGTTATGCAATAGAAGGCGGGACTCCTGACGCGACCTAACAACCCAACGGGAATGTTTTGCCGCCACGTTATCCGGTATCACCTTGTCGATGACTAAAGTAAATTTTGTATCTACTTTCTTTGTTATTACACCTTTAAGCTTGGTTACTATTTTTTAATGAGGTGACGGCACCAATTAGTGGTTTATGGAAATTAAATCCAAGCAATACTCTGAATAATTTGGGACATTATAAATAGATGGTGTAATTTGATGGCTGTCGTTTGTTCAATGATGATTAATTAATTTGAAGACTAATCCATTTGAGGAAGACAATTTTTTTAATCGAATGAACGGTTTTTGGAAGACGTCATGTCCGATATGATGAAATTAAAATTTGAATTCCAAGAAAAGTTGTCAAGATTCGTTGATAAGGTCAAGGACCACTTTTATAGGAAATTAAATTTCCTACAAAAAAGGACTCATTGCTTTTTAACGAAAAATCAATCCTTAATCCATAAAAGTTATTTAAATAAATTCAATATGTTTTTTAGAAAATTAAGAATTCTAGTGACTTATTTAAAATTGAAATTCCAAGAAAAGTTGTAGAGATTCATTGATAAGGTCAAGGACCATTTTTATAGGAAATTAAATTTCCTAAAAAAAAGAACTCATTGCTTTTTAACGTAAAATCAATCCTTAATCCATAAAAGTTATTCAACTAAAATGAATGTAAATTTTTTAGAAAATAGAGAAATCTTATATTGACTTTATCTAAAATTGAAATTCCAAGAAAAGTTGTAGAGATTCATTGATAAGGTCAAGGACCATATTTATAAGAAACTGAATTCCTCGCAAAAAAGTATTCTATACATTTCTCCCTAAAATCAATACTTAACCTTCAAAACAAATATTAAAAAAATAACTACATAAAATGATTGAACTTCTTTGAACCCTATCAATTTACATCACGATAAAAGTTGTCGTTACAGAAAATTGGAAAGAACTTGATGTGTAGTAGCGAATTCAATTTCCTCTCGGAAGTATCCTTCTTAAGGAATTATTCCAACCTCATATTTAATTTCTAAAAATCATTCAAGCAGAATAAAACTTTAAATTTAATTATCTTGTTCCAAAAAACATGAAACTTATCTTGATATATCTATTTTTTTCTATATAGAATCTATTCCTTTCCAATCGAATTCATATAAAAGTGTCAAGAAGTGGTTTCATATATAACAGTAACTACTACGACTTCAAACTCCTTCAAATGACGTCAGGCTTCCATATAAATATATATATATCTATCTTTGAAGAGTTGAAAGCTATTTCCGATATGACACTTTATTGCTAGAAGCACTAAATATATTTTTCTATCTCCGGTTATTTCCTTACTCAGTTTTATTGAGTCAACTGAAATTAAGTTAAAAATAAAAAATTCAATTATTAGTTAGATAACTTCATCACAGTTGTCTTTTAAAAAAACAATTAAAAATAAACAAATTAGTTAAAAGAGCATATCAGCGTAAGGCAAATGACATGAGTAGAGTTTTGAATTGAGGATTCTCGTGTGCATACAATAGACAAAGTTTAAACACATCAAGTTCCATCTCTGTAACGCCAAACAGTCTAGCAATACAATGAGTAAGCGTAAGTGAACTTCTAGAGCAAGAGAGTTTTAGGAGAGTAATCGAGTCTTAGAGAAAGAGGAATTGAAGGAGGGAAGAGAGAGAGGGGAAGAGAGGAAGTAAAGAGAGAGAGAGCTCTTGTCCTACTTGTTCATCTCAGTATCTCGTCTATGTCTTGTGTTTCATGTATCAGTAGTTCGAAAACCCTCTGAGGAATCTCACTACAACGAAACTCTAGTAAAGGTAACCTTAAACTTTGTGTGTAACTTTGCATACTTGCTATTAACTGCTCGACTAACTCAAGAATTTCGATGTCTCTCTCTCTCTCTCTTTTCCTATTTTGTACACTTTATTATTCATCGTTAGATAAATTGACTAGATTGTTAGTTATATATGTATATCTTATGTATGAAAAAGGTCCTTGGCTTGGAGGCATTTCCATAAATTTTGCTGCAATTTAAATTAAGACGAATCTAAATTAGATTGGACTATTTTAAACAAATTAATTTTGTTGATTAAACATTGGGCGGATGAATAAATGTATAGAATACTTTTTCGTAAAAAATTTTGTTTCCTATAAGATTGGCTCTTGACCTTATTAATAAAATCTTGTTACTTTTCTTAGAATTCAAATTTAACGATAAATCAAAATTAGATTGTGCTTTTTTTTCGAAAAAATGTATTTTTATTTTATTTAAATAACTTTTACAGCTTAAGGGCGCATTCTACATTAAAATGCAAAGAAACCTTTTTTACAGAAAATTCAATTTTCTAAAAGATTGGTCCTTGACCTTATCAATGAATTCTAGTAACTTTTCTTGGAAATCAAATTTGAAGAGAAATCAAATTAGGTCGTATTTTTTTCAAAAAAATTTCATTTTTGTTTAATTTTAATAACTTTTACAGCTTAAGGGTGCGTTCTACGTTAGAATGCAATGAGACCTTTTTTATAGAAAATTAAATTTCCTACAAGATTGGTTCTTGACCTTATTAATGAATTCTTGTAACTTTTCTTGGAAATCAAATTTGAAGATAAATCAAAATTAGGTCGTATTTTTTTCAAAAGAATTTGATTTTTGTTTAATTTTAATAACTTTTACAGCTTAAGGGTGCGTTCTACGTTAGAATGCAATGAGACCTTTTTTATAGAAAATTAAATTTCCTACAAGATTGGTCCTTGACCTTATTAATGAATTCTTGTAACTTTTCTTGGAAATCAAATTTCAAGATAAATCAAAATTAGGTCGTATTTTTTTTCAAAAAAAATTGATTTTTGATTAGTTTTAATAACTTTTACAGCTTAAGGGTGCGTTTTACTTTAAAATGCAAAGAGACCTTTTTTATAGGAAATTAAATTTCCTACAAGATTGGTCCTTGACCTTATCAATGAATTCTTGTAACTTTTCTTGGAATTCAAATTCTAAGATAATCAAAATTAGATTGTGCAATTTTTAAAACATATATAATTATTTTATTCAAGTATTTTTTTACAGATTAAGGACACGTTTTACATTAAAATGCAATAAAACCTTTTTTATAGGAAATTTTATAGGAAATCTACAAAACGATCTTTATCAAGATTTACCAATCTCCATAACTTATACCTTAATTTTAATTTAAAAACAAGTAGAAAATGATTATCGAAGTAAAAAAAAAAAAGATTTAAACAGGTATTTTAATTAAAATACGTAGCATGTCTTTTGTTGTGTACTCAGTATGTTAATATTATTGAGGAACTTTGATAACCCAAAAAGAATGTTGGAATGTAATCGCGTTGTCGCATGTGAATCAGTAATTGAAATAAGTTGACTAAGTCCTTGAGCCTCATCACTATTATTTAACATTTTGTTTATTTTTATCGTATGACGCATTAATTAGATTGTAAGATAAAGATATGTGCACACATAGATTTAATAAATTAAAAAACTTGCCTATAAACACTGTCATCATAAAATAATAAAATTCTTAGCGGTTGATTAATACTGCGTTTTTTGACTTCATGGGCTGGTTCGATATGAACACCATGTACGACCTGGAACAAAAAATATATATATCATATAAACATATATTTATGCGTTAATATTTTTTTTTCTAAATTTACATAAATAAAGAATATCCATAATTTTTCAAAAATATCATTTTTATTTATTATAAGGCTGCGTATTTATAAAAGTCTTTTTTTTCAGTCACAAGAGTGTCGTAGATTTTAAAAGAGATAAAAAAAACAGAGCAAAAAGATAAATTTACAAAGACAACGAAGCTTAAGACTTACTGCTGAGCTTTGTAGCTTTTTTTCATCGTATTCTATTTTTAAAATATACATATGAATTTATATATATGTATATATATTATAAAAAGCTCGTTTTTTTTCTTTAGAATATTTCATCTACGTCACAATCAAATGAAAAAAAATTCTGACAAAGGAATTGGATTTTTATTTTATTTTATTCGTATACTTTTATTATACTAAACATTAAATTATACTTTTATTATAATAACCACAATGATAATAAATATAATAGAGAATATATTTTATTTAAGTTTAGCCATTAAAATAAATACTAAAATTTTTTTAATTAAAACGAATGCAATTTTTGTTAAAAATATCGTATCAACGATTGAAAAAATTAATTTCAAAGCATGATGTAAACTTTGCAACAGCGAAAATGAAAATTTTTCAAATAGTTTGTTCAAAAATAAGTCTGCAGTATTAAAACTAAAAGTAATAATCCAAAGTAAACAAAAATTATGGTTTTTACGACCCGTAACTTTGAAGGTGAATTTTCGACATAAAAATAAGTGAGTGAATCTTGAAGTAGAGTCTTCAAGCTTCAAAATGACATTTTTTAGAAGTTCCTACGACAATTTGAACCCAAGTTACAGCCGTTTTAATTTTTGTTGTTTTCCGAAGCCGAAGGCTAGTGCGGCAAACTGAAATTAATTACCTCGTAACTTTGCCGGATTTCGACTCACATTAAAACAACAAAATTTACATTAAACCAGAGAATATAAGCTTTAAATTGACACTCTTTGAATGTCGATAGTGCAATTCCTACCCGAGTTACGGACATTTGAATCTTGATAATTTTATTTTAATTAAAAATCACCGAGTAAATTATTTTGTCGATTGTAAATAAAAGTAAGAACGTAAATTCAGGAAGGAAATTCATGGAAATGTCGATCGTCATTTGTTGGTACGTCGTTTTAAAAGAAAAATAAGAAAAACTAAGGACGTACAGACAGACAATGCGAAGATATAGTAGTTAGAATTCAAAGTGAGACGGTAAATACGAGAGGGTTTAAAAAAATAAAGGCTCATGGAAAGAGGAAAAAGGAGAGAGAGATTGAAAGGCCACAGAAACTATTTTCCGATAACGACCGACACTTGCCTACCGGCGGGGTACATTTGTTCCAGACTTGCGCCCTGATTGCATCGGGGGTTCGTGCTCTGCTTTTTTTACTCCCGGATGCATATTTCACACTGTTGACAGATTTATTGCAGACACGGTTACCCGGTTGTACCAGCTTCTTCCGTTACATTATTTCTGTTTCTGTTTTTTTCGCTAGAAATGCATTTATTTTATTTTATTTTTTTAACCAAATACTCGAAGCTGATAGAAATTATTGAATATACGCGACTAAAATACTAAAACTAACTTGTACCTAATAATTCATTTCCGTTAACTCAGTAATTATTTAAGATAATTATTCCTTGTTGGTACTCGTTCCAACGGAAATTTAACTCTCCACAACTTTGGTCCTTACAAAAGTTGCGGTAAATCTGCCGGTTTACAAGTTACGGCCATGTAGTCATTTTTCAAGATTTCGCATAATTTGTAAACTATCAAATTTATCGTAAATTTTGTAAGGACCAAATTTGTAGAGAATTGAATTTCCGTTAAAAAAAGTACCAATGATGTATAATTATTTCAAATAATTACTGAATAATCCCCAAAAATCCAATCGGCCGCCATTTTGTTTCGGTAATTACAAATGGCTGTATATTGTAACTGCCGTGAACATAAATAACAAGCTGTCTAGTGGTCTTCGAGGGTCAAATTGATGAAAATAATATAAAAAAAAGTTGCACAAGAAGTGTCGGTGCGTCATCTAGTCGATTACAGAAGACAAGCGAAGGTGGCAGGTGGTTCTAATTGGATTTATCGAATTCCCGGGGGCTAATGTGTGTAGGGGGCGGTAGTGATAGTTATGGTGGCACAAGGTCGATACGGGTGTCAGTATCCCGAGGTGGTAATTAAGCCCCTGTACTAGCACTAGTATCACTTGTAGTAATGTCAGTAGTTGTAGTAGTCTGAGAAGATGGCGAGGGTTGTGATGAAGGAGGACCCGGAGGGATGGAATGGAATGAGGCGAAATACCATGCGGTTGTGTCTAAGGCACTTGGATCGAGGTGCCAATGGATGATAACGTGATAATCTAGATAGAGACAAGTTTCGAATAAAATATTTTTCCTTCGTAAATGTAATGATTGTTAAATTTATCTCACAGAACTAAATATTGTCATTAAGGATGGCCGATATTGAAAAAAAAAAAGTCGATATCGTAACATCGATAGTTTTAGTTTGTTATTATCGAGTATCGATATATCGTGTCCAAAAAATATCGATAGAAAACATCGATATTTTAGAAAAAAAACATCGATAATTGAAATATCGACAGATATCTCCTATTCCTAATCGAAAGAAAACATCGATATTGTAACATCGATAGTTTTAGTTTGTTATTATCGAGTATCGATATATCGTGTCCAAAAAATATCGATAGAAAACATCGATATTTTTGAAAAAAAACATCGATAGTTGAAATATCTCCCATTTCTAATCGAAAGAAAACATTGATATTGTAACGTCGATAGTTGAAATATCGATAGATATCGCCCATTCCTAATTGTCATTAATTTAAAAATTACTAATTATTTAATTTGAATAAATATAATAAGAGTTTCCATTCAGAAAAAAAAAAAACGGGCAAATTGTCTGGGAAACCCTCATAAATATGTCTGTTAATTTTATAATCAGAACTACCGTCTAGACCACAAAAGGTTCGAGGTTCGATCCCAACTCATTGCAATTTTTTTTTCTTTTCATTTTCTACTGCCGATACCCGCATGGAAAAGCTATATATATTGTTAAAAATATATAAAAATATATATGGTGAATATGTGATAAATATATGGCGGCAAAAATATATATATTTATGAATATATGTTTTTTACACTCTCTAAATATGAATTAGTGGAAATTTCATTAATTACTTTAGTGAAGCAGTATTCACTTCGTAATCAGTACATTTAAATAACAAATTAGTGAATTCTCACTAATAAATTTAGTACTATAATTTTCACTAGCAAATTAGTGATTTTCACTACTGGACTAGCGATATTCTCATAATTTCTACAAGTGCAACTGTTATTCACTTCTTAATTTATGAATTTCACAATTTCACTAGTAACTTTAACTAGCAAATAATTAAATATTTTACTAGATATAAATATAATTAATAATTATGGTGCTATTTTTAAAAATTTTAATAAAAAACTTTCAAAATAAAAAAAAATAGAAGTACAGAACAATAATATATTTATATGAAGAGTACGTCAATCATAACATCACGGATTTTTTATTTCTTCATTAGTTATTGTTTGGTATCATAACGAATATACTATTTACACTCACACGATCACATGCGTAGGCCAGCGCAGTGGATAGCATCAAAGACTTTGAATCGGAAGGATGCAGGTTCGAGCCCAGCAGTCACCGGGATTTTTTCATCAATCAAAATCATGTATACTTCCTCTAAGTAATGATTCTAATACATTAATCACATTTCGGATCTAATTACAAATGTCTTATATTTTTTTTCGCAATATAATATTTTTTTTCACCGATTAAATCAGTGGATTCCCATATTCACTTTTCAATTTAGTGGATTCTCATATTCACTTATCAAATCAGTGAATTCCAATATTCACATGTTCATTTAGTGAATATTCACTAATTCTGCGTGGTACAATTGTAGCATTGACAATTAGTGAATATTCACTTGAAATTAGTGAAAAATCACTAATTCATATTTAGAGAGTATTATCATATATTAATACGGCAAAAATGTAAATATTATTTTATATATTGTGCAATATATCACATTATAATCATATATTTTAAAGTAGATTTTTTCACATGTGAAATTTTTTCATGCGGGTAATATTCCTTTCTATCCTAATGGCACTCAAATGAATAACCGACACTACCGAAGCGAGCTCGATTCCTACATGACACTCCGCAGGCCAGGGTTCGAATCCTGGCTTGGGCGCCACTCTAACGATCGGGAGATCTAATAAATTCGGTTTGAGATTTTTCCAGCCGCACTTAGATTGCACTATTGCGGGCAAATAAGGCAGAGTGTAGAGTAAAGTAATGAGCTGGCTTCAGCCGCATATAAAAGAGGGACAGAATAGTAAGTTAGGATTCAAAAGTAGAAACTGACAAACTGTACAGTGCCATCGTAATTTGCTTAATATTAATGTTGTCATGTTTGTGAAAATGTCAAACTAGGAATGTAATACGTCATATATTATAGCTATTAAGCCAACCAATATCCTCGTCTATATATGTGGATGTGTATGTCTACAGATTATCGGTTCCAACTACTCAAAGACTATTACTACATCTCTCTTTCTCTCTCTCTCTCTCTCTTGATATATATATTTGTATGGAGAGAGATAATGGATATATGTACATACATATGAAGATATGTATGCTTAGTAGTATTGCTTTGATATTGGGGTAGGGTTGTCGGTTGATAACCGGCTTACTCAAGGATTGGAGGTGATGCGCAAATCAATAATCAATTACAAGATATCTAAGCAATTTGACACTTACATCAACCTGTATGTAGTGGGTTGCAGTGTACACTAGGGTGATTCAAAAAATAACAAATTGTCTTTTTCTCGGAAACAGGTTCAAGTTTGATTTAGTTAAAAAAAGACGCCTGTAAAAATTAGAGCTCTTAATATTAATAATAGGAGGTTCCTCATCGCACTTTTCTATTTTCCATAAGAATAATATGGAAAAAATTCTTTTTACGTCTTCTGATTTTTATAAGTAGCTAACGATGCGGCATAGGAATAATTGGCAGGCATATATTTGTAGGGAATTGAATGCTCTACAAAAAAAGTTTCTTATCATTTTTTGATAAATCTATTTGTTCAAAAGTTATTTGAGGTTGAAGTCGAATTCAAATTAAATTTTGAGATCTTTTTACTTTTCCGGTGAAACTATCAGACCTATGACAAAATATCATCGGACTTTTTTGGGGGCAATTTTATTCCCTAGAAGTTATTTCCAATAAAGTTTTTTCGAATTCCGCATTGTTTTCTAGTTATTTTAATTTTAATGTCAAGCTCTTAAAATCGATCAGAAGACTATTTTTTTTATGAGCCTGACATTAAAATTAAAATAACTAGAAACCAATGCGGAATTCGAAAAAACTTTATTCGAAGTAACTTCTAGGGAATAAAATTGTCTACAAAAAAGGTCTAATAATATTTTGTAATAGGTCTGATAGTTTCGCCGGAAAAGTAAAAAGATCTCAAAATTTAATATGAATTCGACTTCAACCTCAAATAACTTTTGAACAAATAGATTTATCAAAAAATGATAAGATACTTTTTTTGTAGAGCATTCAATTACCTACACAAATATGCCTGCCAATTATTCCTATGACGCATCGTTAGCTACTTATAAAAATCAGAAGACGAAAAAAAATTTTTTTCCATGTTATTCTTATGGAAAATATAAAAGTGCGATGGAACTTCTTAATGTTAATACTAAGAGCTCTAATTTTCCCAAGCGTCTTTTTTTATCTTATTGAAACTTTTGAACCCGTTTTCGAGAAAAAAAAAAATTTGTTATTTTTTGAATCACCGTAGTGTACAGCCTCGGTAGAGACTTCAAATGTGCCTTTAATTGCCTTTAACAAAATAGACGAAAGGGAGCTGGCGTTTTCATTAAATTCGTCATTTTTCGTTCCTGCATTTTCCTAACGCCCTGCCGACTTTTGCGACTCAGATCGTCTTACTATACTGTACTATGCCTGTGTTGAGAATGCGAACAAGCCACAACAATGACCAGGAAAACCCTAGAAAACCTGGCCGAGACAGACCCCCCCCCTGTGGCGACTTCTCGAAGCAGGGACCTGGAACATGCTAAAAAAATCCTGTTCCCGCTGGGGTTTGAACCCAAGTTCTCTATGTCTAAGGTGTCAAAGACTCTCTCGTACGTGGGGCATTAGATTGCTGTCTACACCGTTCCGGTCTATATATATATTTGTATATATATGCCATAAAAAAAGAAATAGTCTATTCTACATATCAAAATATTTTTTATTATTATTTTTATTGCCGATTTTTTTCCGTTACATAAATTTTTTATATATTTTTTAAAGATTATACTTTAACAGCAACCATAGCAATTCATATAAATATATAGCGGTTATAAATTATAGGCTATCTAGATAAAATTTGAATAAAAAAAAGTTATTTTACTCATAAAAAAACAATTTATGTCATTATATATTTGCGATGTTTTGAGAGAGCAAAAGCTCAGTAATGATTGCGATGAAAGTAGAGTGAGACGAAGAGGGGGAAGGGAGAACAGCTTGAGGGGGTTCATGTGTACACGACAGTAGAGAGTATAAAGGAAACTGAAGACAGAAGTGAGTGTGTGAGCGAATGAGCGAGCAAGTAAGTGAGTGAGTGAGTCTAGTGACGATCAAAGCTTTCACGTGGTCACGCGCGCCGCCTAAGAGAAGGCTTTAGCAGTATACCGAGAGCTTGCCGCAGCTGGAGCTTTGGTAGCTCAAGTGTATAACGGCCCGTAGGTGTAAATATGCAAGCACTGTACACAAACGTAAAAGCACTTTCGAGCGTAAATTTTATAAACGTGAAAAAATCATTTTAATCATCAAGTTTTTTGCTTTCATGACTTTTTTTTAGTCATTAGAGTTAGGGAGTGAGTCACTGAATGAGTAGTTTATGAAAACGCTGAGATTAAATTGCTTGAAAGAGGGAATTATTGATAAAACGCGGGATTCAGTGCACTGCCACTCGATTTCAAAAAATAATTATAATTAAAATCTCTGTAACTCGAGTAAGAAATGCGATGTCGAACTTTGAAGAGTGGCAATTTAAAGCTTAAAGTCTCTAGTTTTATGGAAAATTTGTTGCTTTAACGTGAGTCAAAATCCGGCAAAGTTACGGGGTAATTAATTTTAGTTTGCCGCACTAGCCTTCGGCTTTGGAAAACAACAAAAATTAAAACGGCTGTAACTTGGGTTTAAATTATCGTAGGAACTTTTAAAAAACGTCATTTTACAGCTTAAAGACTCTATTTTAAGATTTACTTCGTTATTTTTATGTCGAAATTTCATTTCTAAAGTTATAGGCTGTAAAAAAAAGAAAGTAAATTAACCCATAATTTTTAGTGGCCTTTCAATGTTTCTCTCACTGTCTTTTTTCCTCTTTTCATGAGCCTTTATTTTTTTAAACCCTCTTGTATTTACCGTGTCACTTTGAATTCTAACTACTACATCTTCGCATTGTCTGTCTGTACGTCCTTAGTTTTTCTTTTTTTCTCTTAAAACGACGTACAAACAAATGACGATCGACATTTCCATGAATTTCCTTCCTGAATTTACGTTCTTACTTTTATTTACAATCGACAAATAATTTACTCGGTGATTTTTAATTAAAATAAAATTATCAAGATTCAAATGTCCGTAACTCGGGTAGGAATTGCACTATCGACATTCAAAGAGTGTCAATTTAAAGCTTATATTCTCTGGTTTAATGTAAATTTTGTTGCTTTAATGTGAGTCAAAATCCGGCAAAGTTACGAGGTAATTAATTTCAGTTTGCCGCACTAGCCTTCGGCTTCGGAAAACAACAAAAATTAAAACGGCTGTAACTTGGGTTCAAATTGTCGTATGAACTTCTAAAAAATGTCATTTTGAAGCTTAAAGACTCTACTTTAAGATTAATTCAGTTATTTTTATGCCAAAAATCCGCCTTCAAAGTTACAGGTCGTAAAAAAGAGAAGTAAATGAACCCATAATTTTTTGCTCACTCGGGACTGTAACCTCTGGTTTTAAAATCACTCGTGACTACATCAAAGTCTCAGATGTTTCTGAAATGTTTGTCTCAAGTTATTAAAAAATTTGTTAAAGAAGAATTTAAGAGACGTTTTCAAATAAAAAAAAAATAAAAAATTTTGAGTGCACTCTTCAAGTTAGTAGCCTTCTTAAAAGTCTGCTCGAGACATATATATATCTATATAGTTAGTGAGTACAGTGACCGATGACCAATGACCGGAAGTGGCCGGAAAACGAGTGTCGACTACTACTTGAAAACTCAGTTTCTGTTATATTCTCAATTCTAACTCGTTGAACAGAAAGATCGTGCACCGAAAAGAAAAATGTCTTTTACACTACCAACTTTTCAATGCTTGCTGGCTAAGAAGGGCATAAAAAGTCAAAAACAGCATAAAAAAATTCCCTTGTAGAATTTCAATTTTAATAAATAAAATAAAATAAAATAAAATAAAACAAAGCCCATATTTGTATAAATTAGTTTAGGAACATATTTTCTATGCTTTGAATAATTAGTAATTTTTGAATGCACAACAATAACTGAAATTATTAAACATTATGTATTGTCTAGCTTTACAATTATTTTCATGAAACTCGATCGCTAAATCATATTAATTAATCCTCATTATTATTCTCCAATATTGGTTTTAGTATGTTTGTGTAATAGTAATAACAATTATTATAATAATAATAATTATTATTATTATAATAACGACAGCAACGTATTACAAGAACCGATCGGCCGTGTCGAATATCATTATGCTTTCAACTAAAATATAATTGCACATTAACTCCCACTGTTGTTCCCGGTATTATTAAACCCGAGGAACATGTTTAATTACAATTCATATAGGAAATTAAACAACTAATATTATACCCAAAAATATAATCCATCATAGGAATAATAATAATTATTATCATTACTTTTTAATGCAATCAAAATTCTCTGGTTATAATTTTTACAACTTTTAATGATTTTTCGGTAAATATGAGCTTTAGAAAAAAAAGTTTCGGATATTTTTTGTAGGAAATTTAAAGCTCTACAAAAAAGTATTCTTTCATTTTTTCTCTATTTTCAAAATTAAAGCCGTAGTTTTAATTTTTTTAATTCCTATCAATTTCTCCAAAATTGATGATCAAAATTTGTTTTTTTTTTTCAAAAACTCTACAGAGCTTTAAATTCAAATTTTAGAAAAAAGTCTCAGAAAGCTTTTTTGTAGGAAATTTAAAGCTCTACAAAAAAGTATTCTTTCATATTTTCTCTATTTTCAAAATTGAAGCCGTAATTTTAATTTCTATCAATTTCCCAAAAATTGATGTTCAAAATTTTTTATTTTTTTCAAAAACTCTACAGAGATTTAAATTCAAATTTTAGAAAAAAGTCTCAGGGAGCTTTTTTGTAGCAAATTTAAAGCTCTACAAAAAAGGTCTCGTATGACTTTTCTCTAAAGTGAATACTTACTGAGATTTTTTAATTTTAAAGCACAAAGTTTTGTTGGGAAATCGCAATCATCTAAAACTTGAGTGAAAAAAAAAAATAATTAAATAATTAAAAATAATAAATAAAACAAAGTTATTTGTCTTAATATTCAATTTGATAATGGTAAAATAATTAGTGTATAAAGTTATAACAATATTTTTATTTTATCTCATTTGAATATTGATTTTATAATTAACGAGAGTTATATAGTCGTAAAAGATTCTTATATACCTCTACATTATAAGGGTTAATTTGTATATTAGTGTATAATTAGAGTGTAATTAGCTTTATGTATTCAAAGAGTATGCAATTATCGGTCTTACAGTTTCTATTTTTTTAATGAAAAATATAATTACGAGATAATTGATTTTGCTTTATTAAAGTAAATAAATAAAAATTCTTGTCACTTTATAAATTTTCTAGCTGACGAAATATTTTTAAAAAATCTTTGCGTCCGTAACTGAAGTAGAGGGATACAGTTGTGTACTTTACTTACACATACTAGAGTTGGTAAGACCTGACCTATGTCAATAAATGTCTTCAACAAAATAAAATTTATGTGGGAAAAAACTTATATTTGAACAAAATATTGAAGGCATGAATAAATTCAGGGTTTTTATTGGGCGCAAAAGTTTTTGTACATACAAGCCTTAAGGATTTTTCTAGGAAATCGATACTAAAGATAGAAATTTTTGAGGATTTAATTAAATTGGTAATTTGGAAATTTTAATTTATTTCAGTATATAAATATTAAACTCTAAATATTTCGGTAAATATTAAAAATATCGAAAAAGTTTATCAAACCTTTTTTGTAGCTCTTTAAATTTCCTACAAAAAAGTTTTGTATAACTTTTCTTCTAGATCAATATTTAAGAATCTAGAAGCTTATGAGGATTAATAATGATAAAAAAATCTAGAAAGATTAATTTTAAAAATTTTTAATGTTTAAAATTAAAATAACTAGTGAAATATCAAAAATTTTGGAAAACTCAATCAGACCTTTTTTGTAGCCCTTTAAATTCCTCACAAAAATGTCTCTAATGACTTCTCTCTTAAATCAATATTTAAAGATCTAGGAGCTTATATAGATTAATAATGATCAAAAAATTCACAAAAACACATTCCGAGTATTTAAAATAAAAATAACTAATCAAATACCAAATATTTTGGAAAATCCAATCAGATCTTTTTTGTAGCTCTTAAAATTTTCTACAAAAAAGTTTTAGACGCCTTTTTTCCCAGATCAATATTTAAAAATCTGGAAGCTAATATAGATTCATAATGATCAAAAAATCTAGAAAGATTAATTTTGAAAATTTTTAATGTTTAAAATTAAAATAACTAGTGAAATATCGAAAATTTCGAAAAACTCAATCGGACCTTTTTTGTAGCCCTTCAAATTTCTCACAAAAAAAATCCTGACAACTTTTTTCCCAGATCAATATCTAGAAATCTAGAAGCTAATATAGATTCATAATGACCAAAAATTCTATAATTACCATTTCCAAAAATTCATAATTTCCATGATTAAAATAAGTGGCGTCGTTATTGATCTTTTTAAGATTGAGGACACTTCATAAATATAAATATCAAAATATGAACGTAAAAAACAACTGTTTTATCATGAGCTTTATATTTTATGATTAATTTCTAATGAGTTGCTATGCAATTATTTATTTTTTTATAGATTTGTAAATGTAATTTCATATATTGCCTTATTTGATGAACTCTTTATTAAGACATTGACCGACAAACACTTATTGAGACAGACACATTTGATTGATCTAAATGCTCTTGGGTATATTTTACCTTCATCTTGCTACACTTTTTAATTCCCTAGAGAATTCTATACGTCACAGCTATCTAAGTGTCTAGACCACATATATATACTTCAAAACACTTGGGAATTTACTTTAGCTGTTCGCTTTTAGACTATAAATTGCCATTAATCATTATTGACAATATAAAGATATATTTTATGCAGATAAATATTTCCTAAATAATTTAACATCTAACTGAATGTTTACGTTCAAATAAATTCAAATAAATCATTAAATATTCAATATACGTTAAAGAAATACTAGACATTTTTTGTAGAGAATAAAATTATATAAAAAAAGTATCAGTTGTTTTTTTTTTTAAATCAATATTCAACGCGTAAAAAGTGTTCAAAGATTAAAAATTTTTAATTGACATTCCTTTTGTGTAAAAAGGAACAAAAAAGTATCGCGAGCTTTTCATCGCGTATCAATTTTCCTATACATTGTTTCTGATGATAAGTCCAAAGCGTCTGTTGTTGTCAGTTTTATAACAAAGTAAAAAAAAAATACAGAGACAAAGAGTTTGTCGTAGACAATGACAAAGACTCAAAAGTTGTCGTCTTTAAGATAGAAACGTTAAAGCACGTCGTCAAAACCAGTCAAGTACACAAAGAACGTGAAAAGAATCTCTCGTAAACTATCTACAGAGTCTATTAACGTACTTCTGATGTCTACGTACTCGTTAACAACTAAAAAAATATACTTTGTGTCATTTCAATTAGAAGTAACAAAAAAAATATGTTTATTTGTCTATTGTTTTTATTGGACCGTAAAATAGAAATATCTATGAAAATATTGTAGATACGGTAAAATTTATAAGAACTTTTTTTGTAGCCCGTTGAATTTCCTGCAAAAAAGTATTAAAGATTTTTTGTCCAAAGTTAATATTTTGAGCCCTGTGAATTTTTGAAGAAATAAAAATTTTTGGGATTTCAAATCTGTGGCCTGTTCAAATTTCCAAGAGATAAACTTCATATATCTCGATACATATTGAAAATATATGAAAATTTATAAGGACCTTTTTTATAGCCCGTTCAATTTCCTACAAAAAAGTATTAAAGATTTTTTGTCCAAAGTCAATATTTTGAGCCCTGTGAATTTTTGAAAAAATAAAAATTTTTGGGATTTCAAGTCTATGACCTGTTTAAATTTCCAAGAGGTAAACTTCATATATCTTGATATATATTGAAAATATATGAAAATTGATAGATGCCTTTTTTTGTAGCCCGTTGAATTTCCTACAAAAAAGTATTAAGGATTTTTTATCTAAAGTCAATATTTTAAGCCCCGTGGATTTTTGAAAAAATAAAAATTTTTGGGATTTCAAGTCTATGACCTGTATAAATTTCCAAGAGGTAAATTTCATATATCTCGATATATATTGTAAATATATGAAAATTGATAGATACCTTTTTTGTAGCCCGTTGAATTTCCTACAAAAAAGTGTTAAGGATTTTTTGTCTCAAGTCAATATTTTGAGCTCTGTGAATTTTTGAAGAAATAAAAATTTTTGGGATGTCAAATCTGTGGCCTGTTTAAATTTCCAAGAGGTAAACTTCATATATCTCGATATATATTGAAGATATGTGAAAATTGATAGATGCCTTTTTTGTAGACCGTTAAATTCTCTACAAAAAATGTCTTAGTAAGTTTGAGCCTATAATCGATAGTGAGTCACAAAAAGTGTTGTGAAAATAAAAATTTAAATTTTTAAACGAAACTTTATTAAATTAAACTAGTTAACTTTATCTCTATTTGAATAGTAACAAGAAAACTATGTTCCAACTGGTGGAACTACTGATGGCGAGGATATATATAAGTACTAATGTTGAAAACATACATATATATGTATACTACGTATATAATGCGGCGCAAAGTTTTAACTTTTCGTAGGTTATTTGACAAATGTACTCACTGGGGTTCACCGCAGAAGGCTAAGTAGATTATTCTACTTACTCTGATCTCATATTCATTAGTTATCATTATCATTATCATTAGGAATATATTTGTCTATTGAGTAGCGGAAATTCGATTTATTAAAATCAAAATTTTGAAAATCGATTGTAAGTCCAAAAATTTATTTCTCAATTTTTTTTTGAACTATATTTATATGTGGCATTCCATGCCAACTCTTTCTACCAATGGATTTTGCATCTCCGATTTCCCTGAAATTGGGCACTTTTTTGAACCCTTGAAAAAAGGTTTTTATGAATTTTTTCAAATTTTTTCATCCAGCCAATCGGGAGATATGAATTTTTTAAGATTTCGGGATTTTTTTTTTAAATAGCCATAACTTAGTGGAAAATTGTCCGATTTGGGTCTTTTTTATTTTAAACTTCGTGTTTTTTTATGAATTTTCTAAAAAATTTATGCAAAAAATTATTCATTATAAATTTGTTTTTTTTTTTTTTTAAACTTAAAACATCGATTTTAAGATTATTTGTATCCTTCGAATTTTTTTTAATTTTCGAAAATATTACTCCCTAAAACACGAATTTTGAGCCTAGTCTCGTAATGGGATAATGATGACCCGGGAAAAAATGTTTTTATAAAATTTTGTAAAATTTTATAAAATTTTACAAAATTTTAGTACTAACATTTTACAAAATTTTATAAAATTTTATACTGAAAATGGCCTGGTAAAATTATATCAAATTTTATAAAGTTTTATCAAATTTTATGAAGTTTTATAAAAATTTATAAAATTTTATGAAACTTTGTAAAATTTCATAAAATTTTACCAGGCCATTTTCAGTATAAAGTTTTATAAAATTTTGTAAAATTTTATAAAATTTTATAAAGTTTTATAAAATGATTTTTTTTTCCGGGACGGGTCACCCATCCAATTAATGGCCAACCTCGATGCTGCTTAACTTTTGTTATTGAAGAATCGTAGTCTGCTCCGCTCGTCTATTGGTCACTTGTAGCTAAGAAATATTCATGGCTGTATTTATGATTACTCATGAATACTTATCAGCCATATTTCATAGTTTAATGTATAATTATATATAAAAAAAAGATTTGAATAATTCAACTATCGACTGTTTAATGGACATAAAATTTTAAAATTAATTAAATTTATTGATTTTTCATGATTTTTATTTGTGAATTAATGACGAAACCTTTGAACTTTTTCTTGAGTAACGACGATTTAATTTGAATTGCTAGTTGACAAAATAAAAGTTTAAAAACATTAAATTCAAAATTATCACATTATGTAATATATATATAAATATGTAAGAGAAAGGGGTGGCGGGGGTAGGCAAAACGAGGTACTCCTAAAATTTTATAAAAAAAAATTTTTTTTTTTTAAATCTATTATAACCATCCCAAAATTACTTTTGTAAATATAATTGAGCATTATTTCGAATTTTTTTCGTTAAACTTTTTCAAGAATCTAGTGCCGGTCGAAAAATGTTAAAGACTTTTGTATTATGATAAAAACTATTAAAAACTTTTTTATCTTCCTTTGCATCCAATAATTGTGTAAAATATAATTTTCCTTAATGTAAATAACTTACAAAAAATTTTAATAAAATCAAACTTATTCAATATTCAGAATTTTTTTTTTTTTTACATTTTTCTAGGGGTACCCTGCATATATTTAGGTAATCAATTATATTTTTTATAATATAATTTTCATATTTGTTTATCACCATATTTTGCCCGCAAAAATGGAATTTTTTTTTTTTATGGCCATTGAAAATTTTATTTATTTACTTTGAATTTCTAACAATTTTTATAATAATTTGTAATAAACGTTATAAAATTGTGTGACATTTTATCAAATTATACAAAATGCTACCCTACACTAGATGCGATAGTGGCATCAAGTTCTCTAAAGTTTTATGAAATATTATATAATTTTATAAAATTTCATACAATTATATAAAATTTTATCTAATTATTACTCCCCTTTTGAGATCTTACTTTATAAAATTGTATAAATTTGTATAAGATTTTATAAGATCGCATATAATTTTATGAAATCGTATACAACTTTATAAAATTTTATAAAATTTCATCTAAATATTACTTCTCTTCTAAGGACTTACTTCATAAAATTATATAAAATTGGATAAGATTGTATAAAATTTTATATAATTTTATGAAATCGTATACAACTTTATCATATTTTATAAAATTTCATCTAAATATTACTTCTCTTCTAAGGACTTACTTTATAAAACTATATAAAATTGTATAAGATTGTATAAAATTTTATATAATTTTATGAAATCGTATAAAACTTTATAAAATTTCATACAATTATATCAAATTCCATTTAATTATTATTTCCCTCACTAAGATCTTACTTTATAAAATTTTATAAGATTGTATAAAAATTTATATAATTTTATGAAATGGTATAAAAGTTTATACAATTTCATAAAATCTTATAAAATTTCGTACAATTATATAAAATTTTATCTAATTATGACTTCCCTTTTAAGATCTTACCATATAAAATTTTATAAAATTTTATAAAATTCTATGAAATTTGATAAAATTATATAAAATTATATGAAATTCTATAAAATTTCGCTGTACAGTCTTATAAAATTATATAAAATTTTATATAATTTTATACAATTGTGTAAAACTTTATAAAATTTTGTTATATTTTATACAATTTTATAAAATGTCATACAATTTTATAAAATTACATTTATTTATTACGTTCCTTACTCAGATCTTACTTTATAAAATTTTAGAAGATTTTATAAAATTTTTGAAGAGTTTATAAAATTGTATAAAATATTATAAAATTTTATAAAATTGTATGAATTTTTATAAAATTTTGCTGTAAAATCTTATAAAATCTTACAAAATTTTATAAAATTGTATAAAATTTTATATTATTTTATAAAATTTTATAAAAACATTTTTTCCCGGGGAGTTATAATTTTTTTTTAATTTTGAAATTAATTATTTTTTTTTTTTACTATTCATGTATTATTGGGGATTTTATGAGATGATATCTGAAAAAATACCATACATTATAATATTAAACAATTAGTCAATCAACTGTTCTATTGGTATTTTTAGTTTGTAGAATATCGATTTTTATTAACAGAATATTCAATAATTACTAACGTTGAGTAATACCTTTAATTATACGATAAAACTATTTTTGTTCTGTTAAAATATTAAAATTAACTAAAAGTATCTATCAAATACTAGACGATATAAATAAGTTACTGTCTCTATAGTAATTTATGTAAATCAGATCAATAGAATAGTGTTGAGTATTACACAGCAACTACTAATTACTGTGCAGTTTGTAATTATTCTAAAGCAGACAGATTTAATTAACAATTGCTAGAGACATCCTATAAAAATCTATAGTACAAGTTCAGAGACTGTCGTTCAAAGGAGACGTCGGGCCGGCAGACTGAGGGCAGAATTCCCGCGCGGGAGATCAGGGTTCGAATCCCGGCCCAGTCTAATTATTTTTAAAATATTTAAATTTACGCCGACACTAATACACTTGCCGTTAATAATAATCATATTAATAATAACAATAATAAGAAGTTTAAAAACCAATAAAAATTAAATTTTATTTAATTCCATTGTAATAGAGTTAAATTAATCTAAATTTATTTGTAAAATTTACTATACTACATAATAAAATTTATTAAATAGATAGTAAAGTTTGCAAACGCAGTTTATATTTTAGTTGCATACCCACATTATAAAAATTATAAAATATAAATAGTAATTAAATTAATATTAGATTGTAGAAATTATAAAATTTCAATAACGTTTTCCCTTAACGACATCAATTTCGTAATTTTATTCCATACCATTTAAATAAAGTTCTCTAAATTTTCTTCGTATGTCGGTTATTTCTATTCATCAAATGAATTTCATTGTCTCAATTGTTATACGCCGATCGATAATTACGGAACGCTTTGTAAATTTATTATATTAAATGAATTTAAATACTGGATCGCTAGAACCAAAGCATAACAAATATATATATTACAACGTTTGTCCGGGCGTAGTAGAGCCGGGCCAGCGTCCGCGCGGATCAGGGTTCGAATCCCGGGCATGGAAAAAAAAATTAACTTGCACTTTATTTTTCTATTTAACCCGTAATTTACTCTAACCACCGCAAATATAATAAATTACTAAAATAAACTTCAAGTCTAATAAATAAATTTTTTTACCGGCAGAAAAAAAAATGAAGACATATTAACTATTGATTAAAACTACAGCGTTTAATAAACCCGGAAAGTAATTAAAACAAGCTCAATATATCTTGATATATATGTCCGTGCGGCTTAAAAAAAATCCTGTCTGATCGTTTCTCACAAGAAAACTTTTATTTTTACTGAGCTATTGTTTTTAAACCTCCTGTTTATTTTTTTTATCTTTCTGCCGCTTCAGTATTTTCTTCAGCACTTTTTTTATTTTTTTACGTCTTATATCTTATAAGCTATTGAGGATTGTTTGCAAACTACTCGAGACTTTCGACGGGAAAATGAGAAAAAAGTATTTTTCAATTTATTTATTTATTTTTTTTTTATTATTATTATTACTAATAAAATAATTATGAGCGATTTAAAATATCCCATCGATTATATGAACAGTCAGTTGCGATGACATGTTTTATATATTTATTATCATCATTATTATTGTATAAAATAATATCAAATCGATGATGAAAAATTGTTTACTCGTGTGTTATCGCAGTAATGCGCGGACGAGTACTCTGATGACAATATATGATAAAATATACAGATAAATATGATAAAATAATGGATGCATATATCATACAATGTTTGTTGACGGACATTCAATATACAATAATATATATATAAATATGTGTATATATAAATTTGTATGTGCTCATTTGAAATAATATTTCTACCATTAACTTTTTTTAAGCCTGTTTTGTGAGCTACGTATTGATTTCGGCTAAAGGCCCTCAAAGGGATTTTTGTTGGAAATTTAAAGGGCTACAAAAAAGGTCCTGTACACTTTTTTGGTAGGATTAATATTTAATGAGAAATTTTGATTTTATCATGAAAAAAAAAAAATAGAATAGAGCTTTTTAGAGCCATTTGAGCTTTCAGAGTCTTTAGAGCTTGTTAAAATGAGCCTGAGAAAAAAAGTTGTAAGGAGCTTTTTTGTAGGAAATTTGAAGGGCTACAAAAAAGGTCTAATGCATTTTTTTTGTACGATTGATATTTAATGGGTAATCTTGATTTTAATGTTGAAAGAAAAGAGTTCAGAGCTTTTTAGAGGCTCTAGAGCTTTTAGAGTGTCAAGGCCATGTAAAAATAGGTCTGAGGAAAAAGTTGTAAGGAGCTTTTTTGTAGGAAATTTGAAGGGCTACAAAAAAGGTCCTATCAAGTTTTTCATTAAAATTGATAGTTTGGACGTAGGAAGTGTTTGAAAATAAAGGGTGTGTTTTAATAAATCACTTTGTCGAATTTCTTTCTTTTTAAGAGAGGGGGGAATATTGGAGTGGGGTTGGATATCAAGAATATTAGATGTCAATCACAATTCAATTTGATAATGATATTTGTGCTGTAAATAATCCATCAAATATCGACAAACTGTCCCAAGAATATTTGAGTTTACGAGAACGCGGATCAAATTAGACCACAAATCCACTCACTCTAATATCTATTTATGTGAGTAGTAGATAAATACAGAAATTATCGATTAATAATAATTAAATTACATGATATTTGATATTATCAATTTTAAATAATCGGTTCCAGAATAAAATTTTATAATTTAAAAAAAATAAATTAATATGGTTCCTAATTATTCTGGAGTAATAACAAAAAATTCCACTTAAAGATCGGACTTTCATCGACAATTTTTGTTTCGTAATTTTTTCTGCGTCCATTCCGGAAGTTGTAAAAATGTCGAGTAAAAAATTTTCCATTTAAAAGTCAACTAAAAAAAAAAACGCGCTCTTTAAAAATTCATACCTCCCGCGTAATTTGAGAGAAAAATTTTTTTTAAAAAAGAAAATTGTCGAGAAAAAACTGAATTTTCAATAAAAATTTAAACAATTCCTCTAAAGTAATTACGAGCAGAGCCATAATTTTTTTAAGAAAAAAAATTTTTAATTATCGTAAAATGTTGAATTATTTCAATATTTCTTTCGTTGGCTAGAATCTTTTCTCTATTTACTCACAAATAGTTCTTAGTCTCTTAGTAACAAGAAAATACTTTTAACATTTACCCAGGGCGGTAACATTTCACACTTTAGCTCGTCGAGGACTTGGTCTATTCCATTCGGTTTCAACCAACGGAAAAGCATTCAGAGCAACGCATTCATGACGTTTCTCAGATTCCTTTTCTCTCATGATCCTATACAACTACACTGCGCTATTTTCTTACATAATCTCAAAAAAAAAAAAAAAAAAAAAAAAAAAAAAAATCTATTTACTGAGAGCTTAAACACCAGGTTCATATAGAAAATATAACAAAAAATTTTTCAGAGACAAAAATTGTTAAGGAAAGTCGGATTTTTTTAAAGCAACTCTAGAATAATTTGAATTCATAATTTGTAACTTCAAAAATAGAATAGTGAATTTTTTTTTGTGAATTCATTTCAAACTTTTCATTATAACATTATGAGTATTTTTTTTATAACAAATTTTTATGTCCTCGTGAATTTTATATGAAGCTTAAAAGCTTTTCCTGTAACCTGAGAGTATACTGAATAAAATAAGCCGTTCCTCTTAAAACCGGAGGTATTTTAGTGACACTTTAAAACCATGTAATTTGAGCTTTAATAATTTTACTTTTAGCATCCTCTTATATATTTCATATACCTTATATTCATATTTATATTTATATATACACATAACTATATATAAATTATTCAACGGTTCTTTTATTCAGTAGAGAGCCAGAGCATTCAGAGTAATCATTTGTTGGTCATCATGAGAGAAAAAAACTCACGTCATACCGTGACTTCTTGAAATGGTGATGTGTTGTAAATGTTACTGAATTCAAGTATTTATGTGTAGTAATAGTAGGAAGTTTTTTTTTAACCCATTTCATGTGTTACGCGAACATACTTTTTTATTTGATTTCGAAATGTTTTTTTTTTTACGTTTAATGAGCGATAACTTTTAAACTATTGGTTTTATGACAAATTTTATTGAAATTAATTTGTAGGGCGTTCAATTCCCTTTAAAATCAGCTACTAACAATGGTAATTGTTGTCATTTATTATGGAGACAAGTGCTATTTAAAAAAGACGATTAATTAAGACTATTAGACTCATAGAAAAAGGGCGCTTATTTTTGAAAATTTTAAAAGGGCTGTAACTTCTAAAATATTCGTTTTTAGGAAAATTTTATTAATAACAATTTTGTAGAGCATTAAATTTCCTTTAAAATGCACTACTAATAATAGTAATTATCATAATTATTCGTGGAGATAAGTGCTATTGAAAAAATGGCGCCCACTCAAATTATTAAAATTGTAGAAATGGGGCGCTCATTTTCGAAAATTTTAAAAGGGCCGTAACTTTTAAACTGTTCGTTTTTACGAAAATTTTATTGATTACAATTTTGTAGAGCATTAAATTTCCTTTGAAATGCACTACTAATAATGCTAATTATCATAATTATTTGTGGAGATAAGTGCGATTGAAAAAATGGCGCCCACTCAAATTATTACAATTGTAGAAATAGGGCGCTTATTTTCGAAAATTTTAAACCGGCTGTAACTTTTAAAATATTCGTTTTTAGGAAAATTTTATTAATAACAATTTTGTAGAGCATTAAATTTCCTTTGAAATACACTATTAATAATGCTAATTATCATAATTATTCGTGGAGATAAGTGCTATTGGAAAAATGGCGCCCACTCAAATTATTACAATTGTAGAAGAAGGGCGCTCATTTTCGAAAACTTTAAAAAGGGTTGTAACTTTTAAACTGTTTGTTTTTTCAAAAATTTTATTGAGAACAATTTTGTAGAGCATTAAATTTCCTTTAAAATACACTACTAATAATACTAAATATCATAACTATTCGTGGAGATAAGTGCTATTGAAAAAATGGCGCCCACTCAAATTATTACAATTGTAGAAATAGGGCGCTCGTTTTCGGGAATTTTGAAAGGGGTATAACTTCTAAATTATGAATTTCTCAGAAAATTTCATTGATATCAAATTCGTAGAGCATCAAATTTCCTTTGGAAACCACTACTAATATTGCTAATTATCGTAATTAATCAGATAATTAGAAGCCGTTTAAAAAATGGCGCCCACAGTAAACGAGAAAAATGTTATGTCCTCCTTTATTTATGTATGTATATATATATATATAGATGATTAATTACAAAGTAATAAGAGTTGATTAGCTTAAAATGTATAGTCATTGAACTAAGTACAACACACATAATAAATATAAATTATAAATATATGATGTATGACTTTGATAATTATACAAACGAGGATTTTCACAGAATTCTCTGTGCGATATGATACGAGATAGCAACTACACTGCTACTAATAGTCTCAGTATATGCGTATATTACTATTTGCCTCATAATTTCCAAGCTCGTAGTTATTTTGCGCAATTGAATTAGTCCCATAGTGAAAAGGCGAGGAAAGGGGTGGAGAGAATGAAAGAGTGAGAGAGTAAGAGAGAGACACGAATCTCTTTTGGTTTAAAATGGGCTCGGGGGTTTTGCTGGTGGCAGACGTTGAATTTCACTTTGTATATACAAAACCTATGTACCTTTACCATAATATACATATTTACATTCCAAATACATAAGAGAATATATAACCGGTTGTTTACATACAAATGCTACCATGTGTGTATTTATGCATGAGAGAATAGAAATACCTTAACGACTGACAAGTCGTTTAATTCTATAAATCGCGCTACTGTATATTATTATTACTATTGTTATTTGTATAAAAAAATGTATAAATGCTTATATGTATTATTAATTTTTAGATAAGAGCGAGTATACTTAAATTTAATATTTTACGGATTTTTGAAATGGAATTTCTCAGTAAATGTTCAGAGATATCAAAAAATTTATAAGGACCTTTATTGTAGAGCAGAAAATTTTCTACAAAAAAGGTTCTGATGAATTTTTTTGTAAGTGTAATATTCAGAGCTTCAGAAGCTTTGGAAGTTTGAAAACTTGTTAATTGAATTTTTGGCGGGAAATTTGAATTATAAAATTCAAATTGAGGGTTAGGACTGAAGATATCGGAAAATTGATAAGAAAACTTTTTGTAGAAAAAAATTTCTATAAAAAAGCTCATGATGAATTTTGTTGTGAGTTTTATATTTTAAGCTGTAGAAGCGCTTAAACTTTGCCGAGGACTGTTTGTTTAAATAACCACTTAAAACTTTTAAATAATTATAATTATTGTTATTATTTATAACAATGTAATTAAATAATAAAGTGACGTTAAGTAGTGTTAGTAGTTTAATAGTTTTGATTGACGGCGTATCGGATAACTTTTATATATAAAATTTAGTTCGGAGGAAGTTTAGTTGAAGTGATCGGGCGCCTGTATTGCAGAATTGAGGTAAAGAGTGAGTAGAGCTTTACCGGAAAGCTCCATCCTCTATCTCTATACTATAGTTGAGATTTACTTCCAACGTTGTTTGGATAGAAACCTCAAGAGCTATCGAGTCCGTTGTTAGATATGGACTAACCTTAAAGTAAAACTACTACTGGGAAACCGCGGCTTTGTGGTCGAGTTAGACTGATACTGTGGTCGGGGAATTGAGGTAGTGAAACACTAGACACGAAATTTTACTCTTCAAGTCTTATTCACTGAAATCCTCTCAACTTAGTTAGCTACTTACTATTAGGTTTATAAATGAAGATGCATTTTTAAAATAATTTAACGACATTTTCATTTTTCCTGCAAATAGATTTTTATTTTAAATGCCGGTGTTACAGACCGATTTATCCGTTTCGATCCAATAGATTAAAAATTTAGTATTACTATCATTAAAATAACCATATGGAAAACTGACTCTATTATCAAGATCATGATAAATTTAATACAATAACCATTGATTTAAATGAAAACCACAAATTATCTAACGAAACTCGGGTAACTGGTAACTGGAGATACCGAATCCGAAGCACATTCCACTTGCAATCATATCTCTCTGCAACCCCTTTGCCTCATCATCCTCAACCCATTCACTCTCTGGCAAATGCTCCCTCATTCTATTTATATATATGTATATATATATATATTTAGAGAACAGATATAGAGACATAGCAGATGGCAATTAGAGAGATAATCTTGTTGTTTAGATCGATTATGGTCATTTCGGTTACCCACAGCCTCGCCTAAGCTTGAATCTGGGTTATGATGGTTACATACCGTTACAAGCTAAGGGTCTACTACCCTTATGTACTAGCCTAACATGATACTCCATTAATTCTAACTCTAAAATAAAAAAAAACATCAAGCTTTGCTATGATTTCTAAAATTATCCCACTATGACTTACATATCTACCGATAACTTGGCAACTATGGATTTTATGGTAAAAGTTGCGAGAATTTCAATTGTAGAGAATTTGATAACCTAAAAAATCGGCCAAATTGATTTTTTTGATAAAACGAATAGTTCAAAAGTTAGAAGCTTGGAAAGTTGAAGAGAAATGAGTAACATTTGAACTTTAGTAAAAAAAAGTGGTAATTAGTGAATATCAATCTCGTAATTAGTCAGTAATAAATCATTGTTAAGTTTTGTCAGTTTGCTACTTGATTATTCTTGTATATATTTATATACATGTATACTTAAGCTAAAATATATTCAGAAATATAAGAGCATACAAGAAGTTCAGTAAAACTTCTTGGCTTGTGTTTTCTCTCGCCCTCTTTCAATTCTCCTTCTTCCGCTCACTCGACTCTTTGGAGTCTTTCCAAAAGTTGGTAATTTACTTGAAAATAAAGCACTTATAAGTATAGCTTTTCATTAGAGTTATTATATTAATTATTACCTATTAATTAATCATGAGAAATTTTTTTAGTTCTTATTTTTATAATCTAAGAACAAATATTGAAATTGCTTATTTTGGTTGCTAATTAATTAATATCAAGACTAATTTATCAACGATACTATTTTGTTAATGAAATGAGCCGATTGAAAGATGTCATCTCTGACATGACAAAATTAAATTTTGAATTCCAAGAAAAGTTGTAGAGATTCGTTGATAAGGTCAAGGACCATTATTGTAGGAAATTAAATTTCCTACAAAAAAGGTATCATTGTCTTTTAACATAAAATTAATCCTTAATCTATAAAAGTTATTTGAATGAAGACAATATAAGTTTTTTGGAAAATAAAGAAATCTAATTTTGATTTAATTTGAAATTGAAATTCCAAGAAAAGTTACAGAGATTCGTCGATAAGGTCAAGGACCATTCTGATAGGAAATTAAATTTCCTACAGAAATGGACTCATTGACTTTTAACGTAAAATGGAACCACAACCCATGAAAGTAATTTGAAAAAATAAATACAAATTTTTTAGAAAATAAAGACATCTAATTTTGATTTAATTTGAAATTGAAATTCCAAGAAAAGTTACAGAGATTCGTCGATAAGGTCAAGGACCATTATTATAGGAAATTTAATTTCCTACAAAAAAGGACTCATTGACTTTTAACGTAAAATGAACCCATAACCTATGAAAGTGATTTAAAAAAATGAATATAAATTTTTTGGAAAATATAAAACTCATATTGATTTAATTTACAATCGTGATTCCAAGAAAAGTTACAGAGATTCGTTGATAAGGTCAAGGACCATTTTTTTAGGAAATTAAATTTCCCAGATAAAAGAACTTATTGACTTTTAACGTAAAATGAACCCTTAACCCATGAAAGTTATTTAAAAAAATAAATATCAATTTTTTGGAAAATACAAATCTCCTTTTGATTTTATTTAAAATTGTTATTCCAAGAAAAGTTACGGAGATTCATTGATAAGGACAGGAGCCGCATTTGTAGAAAATAAAATTTCCTATGAGTTATTTTAAAAATTTACCCAAATAATGAATATTTAGCTTTTAAAACCACCTACATAAAATAAACTGAATCTTTGAAGCCGTTTTTGATTCACATAGCAATAAAAATAATAAAATAAAAATTCTAATGGACTTAATTTTCTAGCGAATTAGATTTACTGCAAAAAGGACTCTGTACATTTAACCCAACTGATAACTACCCTAAAAATAATTCACATAAAAACTCGGATTTTCAATCTCTCAAAATTGATTTTATTCGAAAAAAAGAAGCTTTTTTTTACCTGCAAAAAGTCGACATCAAAGGATACATCAAAAAGAAACTGTCGAAATGATTCTTTTTAATCTCGAAAATATGTCACAGCTGCTATCAAAGTACTATTCAATACAGAACTAAAATCACTGATAGTAATAATAATAATAATAATAATAATAATAATAATAATAATAATAATAATAATAATAACAAAAATTTAGAAAGTTCCAAAGATCTTTTTCAAATGAAAAAAATGATTCAATAATCACGTCTTTGAAAATTTTTTTTCTTCTTTAGCTTTTGTGATCTTTTACTTTGTAACCTGTCAATAAAAATAGTATATTTATGAATATATATATATATATGTATATATATATAGATATATATCCGTTTATATTAAAAAATTCTTTATTAAGTTATTTTGCAGTTTGAATAGAAAAAAAAAAGTAAGAGGAATGTTGGAAGCATTTCAGTGAAGAGAAAATTTAGAAGAGGCATTAAAGTGAACAAGCGACTAAAAAATTCTCTGCTCAGCTTAATGACCTCTTTAAATAAATGGATACGTAGATATTACAATTCTAAGACATTTTAAAGACCTAGAATCTCTATTTAAGCTTAAGAAAAAAAAAAAAATAATTAATGGACAATTAAAATAGAGAAAAAATATCTGGGTTTTTTAAATGAAATTTATTGTGACTTGATAACAATTAGATAAGATTACGGCTTAATTAATGAATACATGCAAATTACTAAGATATTTTTCGTGAGAGAGTGATAACTGGGGTAAAGTTGACATTTTTGAAGCCAAAAGCTTTTAAGGCGCGAAATTCAAATTTTGAATTTTGGTAATCGGGCGACGGGCTTTAATATTCAAATTGCGAATTGATTTCTGAAAATATAAAAAAAATGATGAATTCTTTTTTGTAGAGCATAAAATTCTCTACAAAAAAGTTTCCTTTAACTTTTTCGATGAAACAAAAATTCTACACGTCACAGCTAAATTTGTAAAAGTATTAAATTTATGTAAAATAAAAAGGTTGGAATATATTTTTTGTTGCAAAAAAAAAAAAAATTAAATGGAATAATAGATAATTAAATAACATCTGCTGTTGATATATTTTTTTATTGTTAATTTTATCACGATTTACAAGTTAATTTCTCTGAATGTTTAATAGAAAAGCTAACAGACGGGATTTCTTTCTCTCTTTAAATATATATGTATGTATACATAAATTCGTGTGTGTATATCTTTATATATTTATGCTACAAAGACATAAAACCTGCATTAAACCTGAAGCCGACAGCACAAACGTGTTTACGCGCACGTCAATTACCATTAAAAGTTACTCTGCAGTTCTAGTATAATAATAATAATAATAACAATAATTATAATGATAATAATAGCACTTTAGAAGAACGAAGAGTTGAATTATATTAATTGATTGTAATGGAATCTCAGCATCTTCAAAGCACCTAGTATTGTTATTTAAGTACCTTAATTTTAAAGGAGCTAAAAGGTATGAAAATTAAAGAAAAGTCCAATGAGATGGAATCTAACCGCAAACCTTCGGTTAGCAAAACGATTGTTTTGATTGCTGATTCGTTCTGCGCATATTTAACTCTAAGTAATTTGAGATATTGTCATTCTTGAGAAATTATTGAATACAACATAAATAGTAAAGAACAATAAATATCAGTGGAATATTTGATTTAGTTGGAAATAGTTGATACAAGTAGGATAATACCCGTTTATTATTTACCAGTAAAGTTTCGACTTTTGACACTAGATTATAATATTTATAAATCATAATGATAAAAGATAGTCAACAAGCGGATAAATGGAGGCTCGGGATCGTCAGGATCGTTAGTTTTGTAATAAATCTACCTCGTAATGCTGTCCGAGATGATAATTAATGTCAGAGTCCACACACAGAGTCTCCCCCGTCCCTCTCAAAACAAATAATATTATAAACGAGTTGTTGTTGTTGTCGTTGTTGTTGTTGTTAGTATTTATAAAATAGAAAATAAATAAAAACTAACTGAGATGAATAAAAATGATTGAATAGTAAACCCTAAAATATAGACGCCGTCAGAGATTTAAAACCTTACGGAGGCCTACTCTACGCTCGGTTATTTCCCACACGAGTATTGCAACAGCCCAATTAATTTTAAAAATTATTATCAATTTAAATATTTATTTTTAATTATTTTGAATACTAAATATACTCGCGTTGTTATTTTAATAAAATCCAGCACAAGTATATTTCAAATAATAAATAAATATTTATCTAAACAAACAACAAATTAAATTCGGCTGCTGCAATAATTGTTATCAGCAATTCGATTGTAGACCGACTCAATCGGTATTAAATTCAGCGTCTCTATTTTAAGGTTAGCTTTCGTTATTCGTTGACAGTTGATAGTAATAACAAAATGTTACATTAATAAAACAAACTGTCATATTTCTTCCCAATTAATCACCAAAGAAATTAATCGAGCTCTAATAATTAGTCATTTTTCATTGTATCTATTGCTTTTACATTAATAACCATCATTACATCACAAAAATCATATATATATATATTTATATATGTATGTATGTATATATTGACTTGAATTTAATAATAACCTAGAGAATATTCATTGAATAATTTGCATTTAATTAAAATTAATTCAAGTGTCATATCCACCAGTCAATGTTAATTCATATAAAAATGGAGATAATAATAATTATAATTAAATATCTATATTATTTCTGGACACGATGACATTTAATTTAAAATAATTGCATTAGTTTGAAAAAATATAAATTTGAATATAATTTTTTTTTTTTTCCAATTGTTGTTATGTTTTTTTTTTCTTATATCATTCAGTGCCTTAAGAGTTACCGAAAGAGAAGTGCAGAAGCATACCATGAATAATATTTAAAGCCCAAGGGGGATTTCATCTCTCGGTGCGAATATTAAAATATCGAAAAGCGGTTGGCTGGCATGACGTGGGAGAATCCGTGACTATATGACGACAACGGAAGTAAAATACGGATAGAATTCTCTCTGATATTCACTCCAACGGATGTGAAATACAGTGTACAACGTGCATTGTATATACAAATATATACAAGAATAAGTGATGAAAGAATGAAACCGAAAATTTATAAATTTTCATCTTTTTTTGCATCAAAGGGCTGCGGCTTGAAAACTATTGGTTTTACAGAATTTTTTGTTGATATAAAAGTTGTAGGGCATTGAATTTCTCGTGAAATAAGCTATTGGAGAAGCTAATTACCTCCATCGTTCATGAGAAAAAATATGTTCATTAAAAGTGAATTACAGGTTTTGATTTCACGATAACAAAGAATAAAGTTTTCTCAACTTTTAAATAGCGATAACTTTCAAACTATTCGCTTTACAAATTTTTTCATGGATATCAAATTTGTAGAGGATCAAATTTCCGTTGAGACGGTCTGCTAACAAAGCTAATTATTTTTTATATTCACTGAAATAATGCCGCTTTTGTAGTTGAGTGATATTTGCTGCTAAGTTTACTTAAATTTTTCCATAATATTAAAACAGCCATAACTTTTTAATTATTAATTTTACGGAAAATTTTATTGATATCAAATTTGTAAAGCATTCAATTTTCTTTAGAATGGTCTGCTAACAATGCTAATTATTGAAATTATTCGCAGAGATAAGTGCAATTGAGAAATGGCGCCCATTCAAATTATTGGAATTGTAGAAAACGGGTGCTCTTTTTCGAAAATTTTAAAAAGGCTATAACTTCTGAATTATCAATTTTTCAAAAAATTTCATAGAAATCAAATTTGTAGAGCACTCAATTCCCTTTAAAATTCACTACTAACAATGTTAATTATTCCAAGTATTCGTAGAGATTAGTGCAATTGAAAAATGGCGCCCATTCCAATTATTGGAATTGTAGAAAAAGGGCTTTCATTTTCGAAAACTTTTAAAGGGTTATAATTCCTAAATTATTAACTTTCCAGAAAATTTCGTTGATATTAAATTCGTAGTGTTGAATTTTCTTCGTCAAATCGGTTGAGTTAAATTGTTAAAACTAACAATTTGGATGATGAGTAAAATTGAACTCAACAAAAATCTCATTAGAGTAAAATTACGTTTTCTACTTTTATAAATATTAAAAGTATGACTAACATCATGTTTAACTTGATATTTATTCCGTTAATTGGTACAACAAAAGACGAAGAATGATCTAGAGTATGTAAATTTTTGCGCTCTAGAGACAAGAGTTTCACATGACTTGCTAATTCACGTCTACTATTTCGTACTTATACCCTCAACTTTTACCGTACATACGTAATACAAGCCAGAATATTTTATTCCATTCTGTACGTTGAATGCATAAAGTAATCCTTCAGTGTACTATGCTCTCGAATAAATTTGTTACGGTAAAAAATAAAAAAAATAATCAATAGACTAAAAGAAAAAAAGTTAATAGCAGGGTTATGTTTGCTTTGAAGAGTCTTCGGAGTGACACTTTCTCACGAATAATATTATATTTATTTTGGTTTATTTTTTATTTTTTTGGCTGGAAAAGAGGACAGATCCGTGAGGTGAATAATGAGGGTATCGATTTGAACGGTCTACCATAAACGTCGTTTGTAGATAAAGAGAGCGAGTTGACTCGAGAGACGGTTTGCATATTAAAATTTACTGGCGATATCGAATTATGCATGAGAGCTGAGTATTTAGATTTTCGTTAAAGAGTTATGGATATTTGAGAGCTTTTTAGTTTACAAGTGACACGAAAGCTCGATAGTAATTGGAGATTATAGATAAATTGATAGAGAAAAAGTAATTTGAAAATTGATTGAATTTCCGCAAGAGCTTGCAAGCCCGAGATAGAAAAGCTCGCAAGCTCAGGTTATGCAGGTAAGCTAGCGAGTAAATGAACGTGGGTCATATTTTAGTGAGGAGTTTAATCCTCAGTAAAGCATAAAAAAGCTCGAGCTTGCAATCTCGAGCTCAAAATAAGTAGAAGGTCTAATGTATAGACTGAGCTTGCAGATCAGTAGAGGGGGAAATATTTTATAAGTATGTTAAAAGGTTGTCGGGAAGTGAAAAGGCCGAGCTTGCAAGCTCAGTGTGACAAGTTTAGTTTCAGCAGTCGGATACGCCGATGAATAATTCGCCGCTAGAGATATTATTGTTAAAAGCTCGAAGAATTACAGAAAGCTCACTAGAGGTAGAAAAGCTCGGGGAATATTTTAGGCGTGTAAGAAGAATAATTTGACATTAGAAATGTCTGAAGAGCTTGTAAACTTAGCCGAAATATAAAGCTTTGGGGTAAAAAGGTCAATTGTACTCTGTCAAGCTTTTGTAGAGCTCGTGAGCTCCGTGTATCTGAGAAGGGCGAAAGCTCGAACGTCATAGAGCAATTGCACAGAATTAAGGATCTTAGGCCAGAAAAGCTCGAAAGCTTGTGGTGGATCGCAAAATCTAACACTAATATGATTGAACATTTAATCGTATTAGTTGTCAAAAGCTCGTTGACCTGGATTTGATCTAGAAAATTGTATTTTGACTCTGACGAGCATTTAAGCGCGTGAAAGCTTCAAAGCTCCGCAAGATAATCGTTCAACTGACTGAACAAAATTGTTTAAAGCCCTTGATATACTAAAACACTCAATAGAATTTTGAGCTTTCAGTTTTCCGAAAGCTTGCAAGCTCACTGACATTTTTGTTAGTGTGAAGATAAAAAAGCTTGCCTGGCATAGTAACAATCCGGCCGCTAACGTGAGCTTCACTAACGTGAAATTTGAAAAGCTCGGCCCAAAAAGGGCTAAGTTCGGTGAAAAATAGTAGTCACTGTAGGCGTGTGCATTAACTTGGTGCTGAGGCGGAGCTTTGAGCTTCGCAAGCTCAAAGCTCGTTACTAGAGCTGCATACGCGTTGAATACTTTTGAATAGGTTATCAAATTTAGATTTACTTTCGTCTTTATAAATATCTAAAAGCTTTTATCCCTAAAAGCTCGTGAGTACATTTATGAATTTTTCCTCGCAGCCTTAAAATATTTCTCATTAGTAATTCAATGGAAAAATTCCGAGCGATT
>NC_079977.1:21349679-21404612 GCF_029852145.1 Microplitis mediator | reverse complement strand
TAATAATAATAATAATAATAATAATAATAATAATAATAATAAATTTTCATTATTCATAAAAAATCTTTTGAATACAACAGCTTTGAGAGTCCTCATTATTTTTCTAGCTGCATTGAAACCAACGTGACAATAGTTTCTTTTACAATTATCATTTTTTTTACAAAAAAAAAAATAATAATAATGTCAGAGTAGTAGATAAACTAACATTAAAAAAATTTTTAGGAGGAAAGTATGAAAATGATTTCTTGTTACATGAAGTTCAGAAGAAGGAAAAAAACCGAATCTTCAATCAGTTTAAAAAATATGATGATCAAGAATATAAAAATCGATTATTCTCGTTATCGGAGATATCGTATTGGGAATAGCGTTAACGAGTTCGCGCTGTTCCCTAGTGTAGAATATCGGATTAACTTTGGTTACTGGGTATTGCCGTCAGTGTAAAATTCCGAACCACAAGTCTTTACTACCGTGAGCATAAATTATTAATAGACGGGATGAAAAAAATTTCTAATTTTATAAACTAATTAAGTGGATTTTTTCTTTTGTTATCCAGACGAGAAAATTTTAACGAAAAGTGAAAATAAAAGCTCTAAATGGGACAACAAAAAAACGGAAATAATAAAAGCGCCAACTAATGACATGAGCTTTTACAAAGTGCAAAATCGTGTTTCCGTTAACGTTAATGGGTTTTATGCGTGTGTCGATAATGCAGAATCATGGATTTATTGAAATAATATGACAGTTTTTTTTTATTTTTAGTTGGCATAAAAAACGTTTAAAGCAACCGAGTAAATTTATTTATTTTTAAATAAAACGATTTTTTTTATTTTCCGATACAATTACTGGAGTTACGATAAAAAGTGGCAAGACCTTTTTTATGGAGGATTAAATTTACTACGAAATAAGTCAAGTAATTAGTATGCAATCGAAATAATTCAAAGCAGTTTCAATTTTAAAGACAAAAAGAATTCGAACCAACAATTTTCCCTGATTTTTGTTTTATTTAACTTTGAATTTAAATTCCGACTAATCTATTAGAGATATGACAAAAAAGTACTGAAAAAAATTTATAGGAAATTTAATCCCCTATAAATTTTACTCAGTGAATTTTTATCGTAACTTCAGTAGTTCAACCGTAATTTCAATTTTAAAAAACCAATAGCATTTAAAAATTCGAACTTTTTTAAACTATTTTCAAAAATAATTTTTTTCTCTTCTGGAATGCATACAAACGTGTACGATATATACATGTTTTTAATCAGCGTTAAATTTGCTACAAAAAATGTGTCTTACAAAAAATCGATATTTTGATTAGATTGCGAGTTATCGGCGCCGATTTATTAAAATTCATAACGATTAGAAATATTATTATTCGTTGAAATTCTTTTGTTATGGAATGAAAAAAAAATATGTAAAATGATAGTTAACGTCGCAATTAGGAGTTATAAAGATGAAGAGGCGTATAAGAGGGTGGTGGGCGTTAGCGATCAGTAGTTCGTGCTGGGAATACCGATTTATTTACTACGCTATCGAATCGTCCTTACGTGGCACTGAATACCAATAGTCTTTTCTAGTGCCTACAACTATATGGTATAGATAGTGTATTATTACACACACACACATATATAAATGTATATATATTTTGTTCACTTCACTATACCTTACTTTTACTCCAACGGATCTAGTTTATTTATTTTTAACCGATAATGCTTTTGAGTTTATGAGGTCAACTCATACATTTTTTATTAACTCGTTGTATTGCGAGAGATAAATTCATATCAAATGTAATTAAGTTATATTTTTCATTATTCTTGAGAGATGAATACTCGTTTCATCTCAGAGCAGTCATTTATTTTTGTAAATGGCTAATTTCGTTTATTGCCAAAACGTGACTTATTTATTTTTGTTCAAACATCTTTTATAGGTTAAGTATTGATTCTATGACAAAATGTATGGAATACTTTTTTGTAAGAAATTTAATTTACTATCAAAGTGGTCCTTGACCCTACCGACGTATCTCTGTAACTTTACTTGGAAATCAAAGTTTTGTAAACTGAAATCGACAATTTGGGTTTTCACATAAGTCCTCAAAAATTTTTGTAGTAAAGGCTTCAATTTAGACAAATTAGTTGATGAATCTTTTTTTACCTACCATCCGCCTTTTCGGGAGAAGAAAAGAGGGAGCTTGCCTTTCCATTAAAATCTGCTTTGTACCTAACGCTCTACTTAATGTTGCGGTTAATGCCGTCTTACTACACTGTACTGCATATGCCGGTGTTGGGCATGCAAACCCTCACAATGATCAGAAAAACCCTAGAAAACCTAGTCGAGTTCACCCCCCCCCCCCGATCCTGAGACAAGGACCTGAGTTATGGTGGAAAAAATCCTGTTCTCGCCGGGGATCGAACCCATTTACCCTAGGTCTAAGGGATCAGACTCTTTATAGCCTGGCTGGACCTATCAGTCACGCCATGTCGGTGGGCATACTTTCCTAGTATTAGTTTCTGATGGCATTGAAATTAATGCTTGATTAGAAAGTATAAAGATGAAATAACAATTATTATTATAATATATAAAGATAAGCATGTGAAGTTTAAAACTTGGGTAACGATAATGTTATGCTCTTATTTTTTATATAATATATGAATGATAATTATAAAATACCGTGAGAATGACCAGCGTTACGGAACGTTGAACTTCAAGATCTTAAGTTTTGGGGATGAAGTTTTGATTTATGCGGCTAATGCTCGGTTAAACTTGGATAAGATGCAAGTACGTGTTTGGAATGAATAAGATGTTCATATATATATATATATATATATATATATATATATATATGTATAGTAATATGAATTCATAAGGGATACATATAAAACCCTTGAGCTAGTCAATTTGTCCAGTGATTAGTATAATTGGTAATAGAACTCAGGTGCAAGTTTAATTAAGTTAAAATTACTATTCCATATTTATTATTCATGAATAATTTAAATTTTGAACTAATTCTGTTGTTTATAATTTAATTAATTATTCATTGTTAATACGTATATTCAATTACTTTTAATAAATTCACTTAAGAAGTATTTACTGGCGCTAACTTATTAACCAATAAAATATTTGTGTTGATTAAAAATAAAATGAATACCAGTTTCGTTATCACGATCTAATTTCCTCTTGTTTGAGTACCCACATGACCATATTTAAATTAAGATTATGATAAGTGCAGTAATTAATATTTTTTTGACAAAGTAATTGACGAATTACGTTTTGCTTGTAATGTATTGTTGTGGGTACTCATTTGACGTGGAATTTTGACAAGTACTCGAATATCGGATGCGGTTATGGAAGAAACAAAAAAAAAAAAAAAAAAAAAAATTAGTAGTTATTTTTGAAAAATTATTTTTTCAAAAATAGACACACTAAGAGTAAAGAGAATGTGATTGTGAGTAAAATGAGTACCTACATGACTATATTTAAATAAAATTTGTCGAATTTACGGTAGCTGTAATACTTCAATTAATTAATTAATTAATCAATTAATTGAAAAATGACCATTTTGTAATATATTCTTGTGGGTACTCATTGAACGCGTAATTTCGTCAAGTACTCGAATAGAGTATTTATTTTGGTGTAGAAGAAACAATTATATGAATACTGTTGATGTAAAATTTTTTTGTTAGAAATTTCCATGCAAAAAGAAGTTGAAAAAAAAATGTGATGACTCGGTAAAAGAGGTCAGACATAAAAAGAGGAAGCTTGAATAAACTAGCCCGGCAGCAAAAACGGCAAGTTTCATTCATCGAGGTTTTCATCGAGCTGATCTCAAGTTGAGATTGGACAAATGTTAGGGGTGTACAATCGTTCTTCATATAGACTTTTATATTTTTTTTATCCGTACTTAAGGTATAATGCTATCCTTCATCTTTTTTTTTGTGCCCGTAGTAAAGTACTATAGCATCTGCAACATTTTTCTAACAGTATCCTATCACGTAAAATAGCCGGGTCTGCTATCATCTGATGAGAGTCTGAGTGGACGTTTTAGTGGTTGACTCTAATCTCGCGGCAATTAATCTTTGTGCTAAAAGCACCTCTACAACTGATACTACTACTACTAGAACAAGTACTACTGCTGCTGCTGCTTTATATTGTACAGAAAGCTCATGTTGTCTTGACGACCCAGATTTTCTTAAGACGACGGATAAAAAAGCTGGGATCTTTGTGTCTGCTAGGCGACAAAAAATATTTTTCTAAGATTCATTACTTTTGCTCAGATTTTACTATAGATTACGATTTTAAAAAATCAAGATAACGATTTTTATGTAATCGATATATCAAATTTATGAAATTCGAGATATCGATATTAATAGAAATGATTTAAAAATCGAAAGCGAAATTTTCGAGATATCGAACTAAGAAATCGATATATATATAAGAATGAAATCGATATATCGACGTGGGGGTTCGATGTATCGGTATTGATAAATTCGATCTAATTTTCATTTTCACATTCATGGTGATCAAATTAAAAAAATAATATTTTCAATACATCGATATTTCAACCATATATCAAAATATCGAATCGATGTATCGAAATAAGAAATCGATTTATCGATATGTGGTATCGACATAAAGAAATTCGATCCGAAGTTCATAATGATAAAGATCAAAATTTAGAACCAAATTCTCAAAGTATCGATATATCGAAGTATCAGATCGATATATCGAGTACGTTGTTAATAAATATCGAAATCAGTGAAATCCAAATAATTATTTTTCATGAAAATTGAGATCACAATCCTTTATTCTTTCAATGAATTCATATGTAATCGATATATCGATATCTAATCAATACATCGAATCGACATTCGATTCGATACATCGAAATGAACGAAAATAATAAAAAAAATTGTTATCTAATTTTAGAGAAATTATTGACGAGGTAAATTCCCAAGGTCGAAACACCATAAATCGATATATCGAATTTTATCGATTCGATTATTAAAATCGATACATGAAAATAAATAAAAATATTTCTTTTTCTTAATATCTGCAATGAGTTCTCAAAAAAATCGTATCGAAATTTTTTGAACAATCGATAAATCGAATTAGATCGATTCAATATATCGACTCAGTAAATCGACAAAGCGAATTGATTAATAGATAATCGACACATAACGCAACTATTTTATCGAATTTTCAAATCGATGCATCGAAAGTTAAACAATCGATATATCGATTTTTGAAAATCAAAGATTTCTTATTTTTTATAGAAAAAAATCGTCTTCTAATTAAACGACAAAAAGTAAATAGCAGAATAAAGCCAAATATCATTAACGAAAAAGCAAAAAAGCGGAATCATAAAATCAGAAAACGTCTCTATTGTATCGCAACAAAGAACTTCTCATTTCTAACATTGTATCAGTAATGAAATCTTTCATAGAATCCTGAGTGCTTCCGCTTAAGCTTACTGTTTCAAACCGTACCACCTCCTACTCTATTCACTACTAACAACTATCCATGCTATTGTAACCTCTACTACAACCCTCTGTTCCCCTCCCACTTTCCCAACAACTCTTACTTCTAATACTCCTATTTCACTCGTACCCACTAGCCCAATCCTACTTTACTTTTAGCAGAAGCATTTGCTAGTAAGTAGTAGTATTACAGTCACTCGGTTTTACACACGTGCAATATCAACCTTGCACAGGATTTCCATTACTGAAATAGTGAAATACTTAAAAACATTTTGTATAGTTTGGTATTTATTTTTTAACTTTTTTTTTATGGCACAAGTTGTAAGAATGGTTTTTATTGGAATTACTACTGTAGACCTGGTACCAACTCGGTATCACCATTTGCTGAACATTCAAGTGCAAATTATAATAGCTCTTTTTTACGAGTTACGCTTTATGATTTTATATCACCGGACTACTTTTCCTAATTCTGTCATTGTCTTATATCGTCTCGGTATTTTTTTATTAAATTCTATCATTTTTTCACAAGAAAATTTTTTATTACCGACTGTTGGATTTAACGAGCGCTAGAGTAATTCTTGGTGACAAATAAAAATTATTTGAGCATTTCAAATGTAATAACCTTTTTTTTGTCGATAAAAACTGCTTTAGTAAATTTTTAAGAAATCCCCCAGGATTTTTAATAAAATTTCGCCATAATTTATTTAAAGTCGAAATTTTCTAAAAAAAGTGGGGTTAGGAATTTTTTAATGGAGAAATTCGATAACTTTCGGGGTTAGGTTGAAATTTTTGGTTTTTCTGCTCTCGTACTAAAAAAGAGCCTAATCCTGTGCAATTAATTCATTAGCCTGTTTTTTGGATAATTTCCTACTCGAATTGATGAATAGAAAGTCAATTTTTGAGACAAAATCAGGTCAAGAATTTTTTTTTAAGCAACTCGACAACTTTTCGATTTATGGCTCAAATTTTAGATTTTTTGTTTTGCTGCTCAAAAAGGGTCTAATAGCACACGGGAAAAAAATTCCAACAAAATTTATAATGTTAACATCGGAATCCTGGACTATACTTTAATTACCGTAAATTTAAAAATTTACTATGTAGGTTAAATTTTTTACTTCCCAACATCGTGATTTCATCAAAGGCTTTTTGGATTTTGAATTATTTAAAAAATTACAATGATGACATCGTAAATAGAACAAAAAAAATTACAATGCAAAAACTATATTTATTCGTATATTTAATATTTCTATTTACTTTTTAATAAAATAAATATTACAGCGCAGCCTCTGTTGTAATACGACGTAAGTCATAAAAATAACGACGTTACATCGTAATTTTAAAATAGTAACCGTGTCCACCGTAAGAGGCGTTCTCGTGACTTATGGCTGTTTGTTTATCTCGTTTATATGGGTCCTAACACTCCATATACTTGCGAGCATTTCTGTGCCCGGGTGGTTCCAGGCGTCGGTCAACTCGAGATCGGAGGGTCCCGTGTTCGAGTCCGACACCCGTCATACCGATTATTATTTTATACTTTTATTTAAAATTTCTATTGCATCGAATTATTAAATTCTATCATGTGACCATCGTAATTTATAATAAAGAGCTTAGGACTTTGTGTTATTTGTAGCTAGTGTTATTTCGTAAATAAAGTTACAGTGCGTCATCATCAAAATTATGATTTTAAAGATAGAGGTCACTGCTGCCAATGGTCAATATGAAAAATTACCATGTTAACATCGTAAATTTAACTGGACGTTTTTCTCCATTTAGGCCATAATTAAATTTTTCTATTGTCAGCTCAAATTTAAAATTTTAAAATTGCCCGCCAAAATTTAAATTTTTTAAATTTCCCGCGAAAATTTAAATTTTTTAAAATTTGTAAATAATTTAAATTTTCTGTATATTATCATTAAGATGTCTATAATTTCGATGTTTTTTTTAATTGTCAAGTGACAAAATAATTTCCAATAAATTTTATAAAATAAAAAAAAAAATTCTAGTGCAAAAAAAAAACTAATGACTAACAGGAAAAAATGAACGTCAGTATGCTGTGTCACGAACTCTAGCACTTGAATCTCATGGTGACCAAATCAGACCCAGCCCTTATTTTTTTTTCTTTATCTTATGATTTTAAAGATAGAGGTCGCCGTTGCAATGGTCAATATGAAAAATTATCATGTTAACATCGCAAATTTAACTGGACTTTTTTCTCTATGTATGGAATTAATTTACCACCCTCTTTTTTAATCAATTCCTCCCTCATTAACCGTCAAATCCATCGCAGCCAGTAATGAAAAATTATAAAAATATAATCTCATTGGTTTCCAATAAATTTTTCATTTTCCTCAGAAAGAATAATCATCCAGCCGTACAATAAAATTATTTTATTGCTTGTAAGTCCGTAATAACACCCGAGATCATAAAATAATCAATAAGAGTGAGAGCTGAGAGTTGTAAGCTTCCTCTCACTAATACTTAATACTGAAGCCGAGGATAAGGACTCGAATAAGTATACGATAGAGACTCTAGAGCAGTAGTAGCAAAACCAGTAGCAGCAATAATAATAATACGACCTTGTTATTATCTACTCATTTATTGTATCGCGTAATCCTCAGTTGCACTCTTCGCAGAGCCATCTCGTGATCCTATTTGATGTCCGACCATTCCAAGTGCAATGAACGTTATTTCTCTTCACTTTTCTTCTCTTTTCTTAAACTTTTTTTTTTCTTTTTTTTTTTTTTGCTCCTTACAGTCTCTGGCAATTCTATTGGGATTTATTTTGTCTCAGGTTTTTTTTTTGTTCTTTCAGCTTGATAATAAAATAGTTTACTTTATTTTTCTCTCTTTTTATCAAGATAAATTTAATAAAAATTTTTAATCTCATTATTAAAAGTGATAAATTTTTTAAATATTTTTTACCTTCTCTTAGAATTTTTTTTTTTTTTTTTTAATTAAAAAATTAAAAAATCTAATTATTCATAATTACGTTTACTTATATTTTATTAAAATTTATATATTTATAAGAAAAAAAAAATGAATTAAATAAAACAGTAGATAAAAACCGGAAGCATTGACCTGGACACTGAAGCCAATTAATCACGCGAAGTAGTTCCGTTAAGCTACACCGCTCGTCCGAAACAGAGTAGTATCCCGGTTGATGGAAAGAGAGAGAAAGAGAGAAAAAACATGTGAGGGAATAGGGAATAAACCGATAGAATGAGAAGGATATAGTGGATCTGTAGATATATTCGATCAACTATTCGCCAAAAACTTTTGGTAGATCGATCTTTCGTTATCCCATTCCATATACTCCTTTTATATTCTCTTCTATATATATATAAATATATGAGGCTGTTAAAATCTGGATGGTAGTGGTGCAGGTCGAGGTTGTGAGTGTAAGTGGAGAAGGAGAAGGATAAAGAGAAGAAGGAGGATGAAGAGTTATCCGATGGTAAACGGCTGGTGGTAGTGCCCGGCGACGTATTAGACTCACCCTCTACTCCCAGTGAATCTACGTCGTGACTCTTGTCGCTTATTCTCAAGCGCTATCTCTATCCTATCTTAGTCGTCCTTCCGGTCGAGGTTGAAGCTTTAATTTATCAGCAATCACCATTCAATGCTTATTCATGATTAACTTGATTTTCAAAAGCTTTTAGTATCGATACTTTGATGATATATTTATGTATATATATACCAATTCAATTATTTTTGTTGATGGGGAATTTTAAGTAAAGCGACTTTTGTTTTAAAGAAAGTTGTGAATTATTACTGAGTTTGGAACGAAAAGTTTTTAAATGAATCGGAAATTGTCAATTTTATGGGGAATTTTGAGTAGGACGACTTTTTTTAAGCAAGTTGTGAATTATTACTGAGTTTGAAAGGAAAAGTTTTTAAATATATCAGGAATTATTAATTTTATGGGGAATTTTGAATTTTATGGGGAATTTTGAGTAAGACGTCTTTTTTTAAGCAAGTTATGAATCATTACGGAGTTTTAAAAGAAAAAATTTTAAATATAACGGGAATTATTAACTTTATGGGGAATTTTGAATTTTATGGGGAATTTTGAATAAGACGACTTTTTTTAAGCAAGTTTTGAATTATTACTGAGTTAAAAAAAAAATTTTCAATGTATCGGAAATTATTAATTTTGTGGGGAATTTTGAGTAGGACGACTTTTTTTAAGCAAGTTGTGAATAATTACTGAGTTTCAAAAGAAAAGTTTTTAAATATATCAGGAATTATTACTTTTATGGGGAATTTTGAATTTTATGGGGAATTTTAAGTGAGGCGACTTTCTCTTTTAGAAAGCTCTTAATTATTACAGAGTTTTTAAAAAAATATTTTAAGATTTATGGAGAATTATTAATTGTATAAGAAATCCTGATTTTAATGAGAAATTTTTTATAGGGAATTTTGTGTAAAACGATTTTTTTTTTATAAAAGTTGTGGAGTATTGCTGAGCTTTTAGAGAAATACATGTAAATTTAGGGAAAATTATTAATTTATGGGGAATTTTAAATTTTATGGGGAATTTTAAATAAGACGACTTGTGTTTAGCAAGTTGTAAATTATCACTGAGTTTTAAAAGAAAATTTTTTAAATATATCGGGAATGATTAACTTTATGGAAAATTTAAAATTTTAAAGAACATTTTTATGGGAAATTTTAAATGAGGCGACTTTCTTTTTGAAAAAGTTCTCGATTATTACTGAGATTTTAAAGAAATATTTTATGACTTAAGGAGAATTATTAATTGTTCGAAAAATCCTGATTTTTATGAGAAATTTTTTATGGGGAATTTTGTGTAAAACGATTTGTTTCTACACAAAACTATAAATTAAAATTGAGTTTGAAGCATCATATTTTTAAATTACTATAAAATTTTTGTGATTTATGGTGAATTTTTATCACTATGAGGAATTTTGTCTATTTCATGTCGAATATTTTCCATAAAAAATCCAAAATTACAATTAATTTTGTGATCCACAAAATATTTTGACATGTGCGCAGAATTAATGTTTTATTTGCAATTTCATTACGAATTTGAATACCTTGCGAATAATTATATAAAACTGTAACTAATTAATCTCATAAACTATAAATTATGACGAATCGATCGTCATACATAAGCAGCGTACAGAACTATAACTGACAACTCAACTCGACAATGTTATTGTGATAATGTCAAATGCAAATGTCCTTCCACAGTTACAACTATACTACCCGAGCACCGATCATCCAACAACAAAAGCAATACCAACAGCAACAGCAGCAATAACAATAACAATAATGACATAAATACACTGCCCTTTAGTTATAACCTAATCCATAATCAACAGACATTCAGACGGATAAATCAAGAGCGAGTATTTCCGGCGTCGTATATCTAAACAGTTCTCCCACGGTTAATATACACTAGTCATCGGATTCACAGATTTCGGCCTCTAGATACGGTAATATCTACTTTTATGAAAAAACCAATCAATACTTTTTCATAGGAAATTTGACGCTCTACAAAAACAGTCCTATGCTTTTTCGACCTATCTCTAATATTTAACAAGTTATGAGCAGTTTTTGTAAATAAAATTAAGCCAACTCAAAATGGCGCCCAGACGTAAAAGTCGGATTCACAGATTTCGGCCTCTAGACACGTTAATATCTACTTTTATAAAAAAACCAATCAATACTTTTTCATAGGAAATTTGACGCTCTACAAAAACAGTCCTGTGCTTTTTCGACCTATCTCTAATATTTAACAAGTTATGAGCAGTTTTTGTAAATAAAATTAAGCCAACTCAAAATGGCGCCCAGGCGTAATAGTCGGATTCACAGATTTCGGCCTCTAGACACGTAAATATCGACTTTTATAAAAAAACCATTCAATACTTTTTCATAGGAAATTTGACGCTCTACAAAAATAGTCCTATGCTTTTTCGACCTATCTCTAATATTTAACAAGTTATGAGCAGTTTTTGTAAAAAAAATTAAGCTAACTCAAAATGGCGCCCAGGCGTAAGAGTCGAGCCAGCGCCCGCGCGGATCAGGGTTCGAATCCCGGCCAAGACAAAATAAACTCGACTATATTTTATGACTTGTATGACATTTTCTGGCATATTTTTCTCGCTGAACACGAATCTCAAGTCAGAATTGGGGGACAAACAGAAAATATTCGAGAAAAACCCAAAAGCATAAAAATTACGATATAGTAGTTTTTTCTGTATGACAATAATGTTCTTATAGATTTCGTTGTTTTCTGGCCCTGTTGTTATATATAATTAATAGTACGCACCAAAAACATGTTCATTTATTTCAAAAATGTCTGCTCAACTCACCTGCAACAAAAAAAATTTTTTAAGATAAATATATATACATATATAACTGCATATGATTCTATATATTATTTCATGCCATATATATTTATTTACTATGTTGTAATAAGGTATTAAGTAAACCGTGTCATACAAACAATACATTCACCTCATTCACTTACTCTATTAGTCTATCATTATATTATATGTTATTTCAACGTTTGAACATCCTACGTACCTTCACTAACAAATACAATGCACGTATAATACTTAGCATAACATGATATTACTTAAAAAGAAATAAATCAACTATGCTATATTTATATTGTTATTTTCCACGCTTGTCAAAACATAATAAAATTGAAATTTTCGTATTTCCGGTACAAGTTTATTTCAAAAAATTTATTTTGTAGCTTCTGAAGTATACTTTGACTGACAATTGGTTATTTCGGCGCGAAAAACATTTTATAATAAGTCATGAGAAAAAAAGGGAGGAACGAAAAAAAGGCATAATGTGTTTTTTTTTGTTTTTGAGATGTAACTTTGAAGGGGTTAATAGAAAATAAAATTTGTTGGCATCATTTGAAAGCTTGAAATTTTAGCTTTTAAATAAATTTTTTTGGGAGTGGATATGATAATTTTAACCAAAGTTACAGTATTTTTAATTTTGCTTGACGAAAAAAATTCATTGCCGTAAGATGGAAGAAGAAAATGAAAATACTTAGAATATTTGAGATACGAATTTGAAAATGCATCGAAAATATTCTACAGTCTTCGCAATTTCATGCTTTATCTCGCATGAAAATTCATTGCCGTAAGATGGACGACAAAAATGAAAATAATTTAAATATTTGAGAAAAGAATTTGAAAAATACATCGAAAATATTCAACAGTTTCTTCAATTTCATGCCTTTTCTCGCAGGAAAATTCATTGCCGTAAGATGGAAGTTGAAAATGAAAATAATTTGAACATTTGAGAAAAGAATTTGAAAAATACATCGAAAATATTCTACAGTCTTCTTAATTTCATGCTTTTTCTGCCGCAAAAAATAATTGCCGTAAGATGGAAGTTGAAAATGAAAATAATTTAAATATTTGAAGTAAGAATTTGAAAAATGCATCGAAAATATCCTACAGTTTCTTCATTTCCATGCCTTTTCTGCCGCAAAAATTAATTGCCGTAAGATGGAAGACGAAAATGAAAATACTTAGAATATTTGAGATACGAATTTAAAAATGCATCGAAAATATTCTACAGTCTCCTTAATTTCATGCTTTTTCTCACATGAAAATTCATTGCCGTAAGATGGAAGACGAAAATAAAAATAATTTAAATATTTGAGATACGAATTTGAAAAATGCATCGAAAATATCCCACCGTCTCCTCAATTTCATGCCTTTTCTCGCACAAAAATGCATTGCCGTAAGATGGACGAAGAAATGAAAATAATTTAAATATTTGAGAAAAGAATTTGAAAAATTTATCGAAAATTTCCTACAGTCTCCTCAATATCATGCCTTTTCTGCCGCAAAAATTAATTGCCGTAAGATGGAGGACAATAATAGTCCAAAAATTCGAGGCTTTTAAAAAAGATGCATTTGAAATAAATTTTTGACTAACTAAAGCTTTTTCTATTCATTTTATTTAATTAGAAAAAAAAAATGATGGTCCATTTTACCTCAGCTTTTATATAAATTGAATAGATAGACTTAAACTCATGAAATAGATAAAGTTGAGTGAGTCTGGCAAACCGACAATTCGTGAACTGAATGTAAACTCTAATCAGATTGGAGTGCATTCGATCTTGAATTCATCATCTGAATTTGAAATTCATTTCACGTAACTCCAGCAGAAGCTGCAGAGGAAGAGAAATTGATAAGAGAAGAGAGGGAATCTCGGTAACAAGAGTAGTGACTAGGGCTCAGGAAATGGGAAACAGGGAATGGGAGGGGATAAAAAATAGAGTGGGGAGTAAGACCACAGAAAAAATGGTGGTGGGGGAAGCGAGAAGTTCAGTCGGCGGTGGAGTGACGTGCGAGCTGAAAGGAATTGAGTAGAGTAAATAGTACAAAATAGAGGTCGGGGGTATTGTTAGTAAGGAAAGCAGAGAACTGCATCAATGGCAGTGTACTACACTTGATTAAACAGCATTAGTAACTGCCGTTAATACTATCTACGATGATTATGTGAGTTGTGTTGGTTGTCTATGTACATTATCTATCAAAATACATCTTGTTCTGTCTAACTATCTGAGTATCTATCTATCCGTCTATCTATTGCACTATCTATCAGGATATCTGAGTATGTATGTGTGCAATAGTGTAGGGATTTTGAGGGGCTAAAAGCTTCTATCTACATTGAGTGATGCACTTGCTGATGGAATTGAAAGCGGGTTAATGTAAATTTATGTTGTGGTTAATTGAGTGTTAAATTGTAATGTTGTTTCGATGATTTGTATTTTATTTGTTTTTCTGTAATTACAATTGTTTGGTTAATGGATTTTCCAATGGAAATTATTTAACTACAAAATGTTAATTTTTAGATCGCAATGCTTCGATATCTCCATAACAAAGCTCGACTTTATAGTAAAAAAATAGAATAGCAATGAAATAAATAATTAAGTTAATAAAATATAGATGATTTGTTTTTTTTTTTGTCTAGTATTTCACTTTTAGCTACAGGCGGACTTAGATTCCGTGGATGCGGTCGCTGTCGAACGAGAATAGGAGGAGTTCAATAGACTAGTATATCGTGTAGTATGTAGTGTACATATAGAATAATAGTGAGTGAGTGTACACCCTATATTCTATATCTTACGCCCTATACTCTGTACGCTAGTCCGGAAAATAGATGGGTGAAGCCACGGAATAAGTTTAGTGTAGTGGGGAAAACACTATTTGCACAAGAAGCGAGTAAACTCAAGGAAACTCCTTGGCCAGAAACTTTCCCCCCGGGCGAAACTTACGAGAGTTGTAAAATCAAGCGCCGTGGCGTGTTCCTCATATCAAAATCCTTACAAACTTAACTTTTTTTTTTATTATTATCATTATTTTTATGATTGCTTTTTATTTTTAATCTTCTTTTATTACGATTGTAAAAAAAAATTTCATTGGCCATCCCGATAAAAATATCGATGTCGATTTTAGTAATCGGTATAAGAAATTTTTTTCTACAGTAGATAAAATTACTTATAGAATTAAATTTAAAAAGGAGTGGTGTAGAAGTAAGCGTGTTTTATTAGTCGCTGTAGACAATGATTCATCGAGCGATATCACGACCACGTACATGCAATGTATCTACAGGGTACTCACTATGTATAGTATATAAATATATATTATAACTTTGAGAAGTGTAAAAGAGAAAGAACAGAGTGAGAAAAAGATAGGTCGTCACATTCCCACGAGTTAAATTCAGAACTAGAACCTCTATATTGGAATCTGAATTATGCCTCAACTCTATTGTTACACTAAATATAATGTCATAATATTTATCATTGTTATTATAATTATTTTGAAAAAAAATTTATCCTTTTGAAAGATAAAAATATATTTATTTATATGTATATAAGCTTTGGCAAGATACAAAGTAAAATCTTTGTGTTATCAGAGATTGGTTTATGTCACTAGAGAGACCTTGCCAACAAAATCCCATTCCATATCCAAGTTAAACTACAAACAACCAACAAGAAGAATTTCTCTGCTTTGTAAACTTGCTACTAGGTACAGTGTACCAGTGAAACTTAAATCTGCTGAAGACATTTGTCCTGGATTTTTATACAATAATCAGGTGATGAGTCGGTACTGATAAGGAAATCCGGTAATGTTTCAAAAAGAAGAAACTGTAGTTAAATTTAAAGTTTAACTTTCATTGATACCCATAAATAGAGCTTTAGATGTAGAGGAAATTTCATCGGCTACAACTTTTTTTTCTGACTACATTGGGATCAATTGTTGCGAAGTTGGTTCTTTGACGATCGTACAATTTTTCAGAATTTACGGATATTTGGATTTCGAGAGTAAATTTTCAGAATGAATTTTCGTTATTTCCGTCAGTAATAAAATAATTAATCTGTTGACTAATTCTTTAGATTCTTTCACTCGATCGCAATCATATTTCCCGTTGTTCTTTACTTCTTATTATTTATTTACACAGTTCCTTTTCTTTGTTTTACCTCTACAACCCCACTATTATAATCCTCAGTATTATTATTAGAATTATTATTATCGCAGACTCTAGTGACTCTATTCATTTCACTTTTATACTTGAATTCATTCTAAAACCACAACTACATTTCTCCTTTTTTTTCCATTCTTTTTATTCGTTATTATTTAATTCAATGTAATGTCTTATTATTCACAGTGATGAAAAAGTGAAATGTCACTTTATAAATTTAAATAATTAAATTTTTTTATTACTGTTATTTTTTATTCAAATTGTCGCGCAATGGTGATTATTTATTTATTATTAATGGAAAATGACTTGACACTCACTACAAAAATACTGGATACATTAAAATTTAATACAATAAGAAACTTAATTACATTAAAAATAACAATTTATAAGATTTTGTCAAATTTTTAAAATAGACTTTAGTAGTATTATTATAAATACTCATTTTGTAGGTCAAATATTGATTATAAGGAAAAATGTATAAAATACTTTTTTGTAGAAAATTCAATTCTCTATGAAAGTGGTCCTTGACCTTATCTACGAATTTTGATAACTTTTCTTGGAAATTGAATTTTAAGAAAAATCAAAATTAGGTTGTGTTCTTTTAAAAAAAAAATTGGATTTTTGTTTTGTTTAAATAACTTCTACGGGTTAAGAGCGCATTTTACGTTAAAATACAATGAGTCCTTTTTTGTAGAGAATTTAATTTCCTATAAAAATAGTCCTTGACCTTATCAACGAATTTTGATAACTTTTCTTGGAATTTCAATTTTAAGATAAATCAAAACTAGGTTATGTTTTTTTTTTTAATGGATTTTTATTTCATTTGAATCACTTTTACGGGTTAAGGGCGCATTTGACGCTAAAATACAATGAGCTCTTTTTTGTAGGAAATTTAATTTCCTATAAAAGTGGTCCTTGACCTTATCTACGAATTTTGATAACTTTTCTTGGAAATTGAATTTTAAGATAAATCAAAATTAGGTAGTGTTTAAAAAAAAATTGATTTTTCGTTTAGTTAAATAACTTTTACGGGTTAAGGGTGCATCTGACGTTAAAATACAATGAGTTCTTTTTTGTAGCAAATTTAATTTTCTATAAAACTGGTCCTTGACCGTATCAACGAATTTTGATAACTTTTCTTGGAATTTCAATTTTAAGATAAATCAAAACTAGGTTATGTTTTTTTTTAATGGATTTTTATTTTATTTGAATCGCTTTTACGGGTTAAGGGCGCATTTGACGCTAAAATACAATGAGCTCTTTTTTGTAGGAAATTGAATTTCCTATAAAAGTGGTCCTTGACCTTATCAAGGAATTTCGATAACTTTTCTTGGAATTTCAATTTTAAGATAAATCAATAAGATCATGCCATTTTTTAGAATGATTCATGATTTTATTGAAATAACTTTTATACGTTAAAAATGCGTGGGATGTTAAAATAAGATAAGGCCTTTATTGTGAGTAGTTAGAAAGTCTCCAAAAAAATACTTTATCAAATCGGATATGACATCCGCCAATCGTTTGATGCTAATAATAAAATAGTCTTCCGCTGATTAATGAATATCAACATTAATTAATCAGCTATGAAAATAAATAAACAAATACTTGAAGCCCCAAGTGAACAACATACACAGTCTATTTTCAATCTCTACTGAGGCTAACATTGTTAAAAAAATATATATATTTTAATTAACGTCAGCCAGGGATTTTTAAAACAGTAAAAAGTATTAAAAAAATATATTTTATTTTATTTCATTTATTCAAAGCATAGGGATTCTTTGTTGTCGATGTTGTTGAGTAAACGTAGAAAGTAATTGAAATTTTTTCGAGTTCTGCAAACGTCAATTGTAAAAAACAGAGACTGCGGGTCTATGTTTGCACTTCGTTTTGTATTCCTATATGCCACTGATTGTATTGTCTACTATTTCAATCTTTTTTCTTTTTTCTTTTTATTTTATTTTTATTCTGTTCTACGTTTTACCTCAAATTTTTTCAATTTTAACTGGCTTTTAACAACATTAAAAATAATTATAATTGGTATAACAATCATAACATAGAAAAGCGGGAAAGAAAAGTTTTAATTAAAAGAACATAAGAGGAAAAGAGACAAAAAATACTGAAATAGCGTTAATGGCTTTACATTGTGATATCTTTCGGAAATAACAAGCTATGGTACATATGTATATTGAAATCAACAAATTGATCTTTTTCATTTCACATCATAGTCATTCTATGAGGAATAAATTGACGTATACATATGTATATATAAATATACAAACGAGACTCATGAATAGAGCGCACGTGTCGTTTTCCGAATATTCATTTTCGTGTTCATCTTGTCGTGTAAATTGTGTATGTTTGGATGCTGTCCTCACTCTTAAGCAAATCAGGTATTGAAAACGAAAGGTCCGACCCTGCAGAATTTTTCTTTTCGCTGATCGATTATCATAAGATGACTTTTAAATCGTCCGGAGGCGCGAAAATAAGTCGAATAAATCCAATTAGTCACCGAAAAACACGTATTTGCAACCCGAAACGAGTTACAGCATCTCACAGCGGCTCATAGCACAAAATTGGCCATCTGAGGGGTCATAGCCGAGGAAATTTTCTTTTTCAGGGACCGATTGGTCCAAAATGAATTCTTAGGCATCCGTTCGCACGCACGGAAAAAAATTTTTTGTGACCACAAGATAAGATAACTCACGGTAACAAAATTCTGCCTTAATATACGGATAACGAAGCATCTGTAGAGATTACAATGTTTTTGTAATGCTAGCAAATTCTTCGTTGGGCCAAGCAATGGTTTGTGACTAACAAATTTGTTGTGTTCCAATAAAAAAACTGATTTGTTGAAGTAACAGAATGAATTTGTAGCATTAACAAAAATTTTTGTTATCATAAGCTAAGATTACTTACGGTAGCAAATGCCGGCTTTAAAATACGACGATATTATTATAATAAACATCATGTATTCTCATAACAAATCGACTTTTTAATTACGACACAAATCCATTTGTTACTGTAACAAATTGATTTGTTACCGTAAGCTAATCATGTTTGTCATTATAACAAAATCTTTCTTCATCCCGTCTTTTGTTATCAGCACGAAATTCTTTTTTTTCGTGCGAATATAAGAAATTCAAAATTTGAAATCATTATTCAAAAGAATTCGTTAATCAAATTTTCTATTTTGTGATACTTGCCCAGAAAGTTCAATTTTCGAGCACTGGGTGGCACCCGCAAAGGTGCTGAATTCCGGAGATCCTACTTAACAAAATGTCTCTTGACTGTACTTTTCTTCTACAACCGGACGAAAATGAAAAGGACTGTAGAGAAAAGAATCACATTCTAGCTCACGGACCGAAGATTTTGATTAGTTTTTCAATTTAATTACTATTGAGTGGTGGCGCTAATTTTCTATCCGCTTGCAGTTTATTGCAAAGTGGACCGAAAGTTATTGAAATAACGACGCCATTTCGCTAATAACTAACACACGTTGCAGTCTAGTGATCAATGTGTTTTATTACAGTATTTAAAACATTTATTAAATAATTAATCAACATTTTTCTGTAAGTGATGGAAGTAAAAAATGATTAATGAACCCTTAAGTTATCGCTTACGCATCTATAAATTACAAGTAAATATACAATTTTTGAAGCTGCGTATCTCTAAAATTGAATTTTCTGAACAATAATGAAAAAAAATATTGTATGTCATACAACCGCTCAGTGGCGATTTAGACAATCTCGATTTTACAATACTCGCCTTATGTTTGTGACGATATTTTACAAAAACGAGTGTAAAAACCGTCAAATTTACAATCATTTTCATAAAGTCGCGCCTTAAACCTTAGGCTCATATCGCAACATCGAGATTGTCTAATTACTAGGGCCAGGATTTTTGCGTTGATTTAAAAATAATTAATAATTAGTGGCGTGAAATTTTTAATATTACGGGGAAAATATTGGTCTTATGAAAAAATTTTTCAAACAAAAGTTGAAGGAAATTTAATTTTCTAAAAAAAATGTCTCTTGTAATTTTTCCTTAGGACTAATAAAAAAGCCGTGATTTCAAAATCAAGATTTTTATAATTAACAAAATTTTGAATCATTCATTATGAATCTTAATTTTTGAATCACGGTGAAAATATTGGTCGTATTGAAAAGTTTTTTATACAAAAGTTGTAGGAAATTTCATTTTTAAAAAAAAAATGTCTCTTATAATTTTTCCTTAGGACTAATAAGAAAGCCGTAATTTCAAAATTAAGATTTTCATAATTAACAAAATTTTGAATCATTCATTATGAATCTTAATTTTTGAATAACGGTGAAAATATTGATCGTATTGAAAAGTTTTTTATACAAAAGTTGTAGGAAATTTCATTTTGAAAAAAAAATGTCTCTTATAATTTTTCCTTAGGACTAATAAGAAAGCCGTAATTTCGAAATTAAGATTTTAATAATTAACAAAATTTTGAATCATTCATTATGAATCTTAATTTTTGAATAACGGTAAAAATATTGATCGTATTGAAAAGTTTTTTATACAAAAGTTGTAGGAAATTTCATTTTAAAAAAAAAATGTCTCTTATAATTTTTTCTTAGGACTAATAAGAAAGCCGTAATTTCAAAATTAAGATTTTCATAATTAACCAAATTTTGAATCATTCATTATGAATCTTAATTTTTAAATTACGGTGAAGATATTGGTCGTATACGAAAATCATAAGATACATTTTTTTTATAAAATTAAATTTCCTACAACTTTTGTTCGAAAACTTTTTTAATAAGATCGATATTTTCCCTGTAATATAACAAATTTGAACTATTCATTTCAAAAATAAGACAAAAATCTTGTCCCCAGTAATTACTAAGATAATTATATAAAATATGTTAAAAAAAAAAAGAAATTACATTTTCTGAAACTTTGGTCTTATTGGAAAATCTCGTAAAGTCCATAGTTTTAAAAATACTGACAGGTGAAGTTTTTGGTTTAATTATTTTTTATTCAAATAAAAGAATTATTCCAACGGCTGTATCGTAAGCTACTGATCTATGATATTTTTCATTGACACTAAAATTGAAGCCCATAAATTTTTCCCGATTATATATAACGTAAATTTCGCTCTCATATAAATTGAAAATTTAAATCAATCAAAGTCAAATTTGAAATCTTCTCATCTCTACTCAATAAATAAATGAAAAAAAAAAAAAAAAAAAAAAAAGAAAAAAAGTTCCAGTTCATAAGTCTCAAGATTAAATTTTTTTACTCGACAAAAAAGTATAATTTCACAATATATTTATAAATAAGAAAGTTTGAAACTAATTTTAAAACCAACTACAACTTTTTTCTTCACGACCAAGAAAAAGAATTCTTACAAAAATAGACATCTTATATATAAATATATAAAAACTTATCATCTTTACTATCTGAACAACAGAAAAAGAAAAAATATTCAAAAATAAACACGACAATTTTTTTAACTTTAAAATTCAATTTAATTTTTTTCTTTTTTTTTTTTTTTTATTTAAAAAAAATGGTTTTATTAATTTTCCTTTTTCTAAGTCAATATTATATTGTTATATTTTATCCTCCGTACGTGCGCAATATTGCAGTATAGAGAAAAAAAAAGATATGAAAATAATAAAAATAATAATCGTGAAAAATCGCAAAAAAAAAAATCGAAATAAAAGGGATGCGAAAAGAGCCCCGGGAGGTAAAATGTATACAGATCGTCTACGTCGACTGTTCGCCTCCTGAGGCATCTAACACAAAGCTTTTTTACCCCGTTTCTATTTTTTTTAGATTTTTATTTGTACTTTTTATTTTTGTTCGCTCGGTTTTTATTTCTAGTCTGTTTCTGCGTTTTGTACTTTGTATTGGGAGCAATAAAAAGGTTGGAGCCGAGCCAGAGCAGCGAAAAGCTTTGATTCGAACGATTTTTTTTTCTAATTAAATTTTATTAAAATTAAAAGTGTGTAGAAGAAAATGTGAAAATATTTTAGAGAGAAGAATTTTCTATTGATAGAGTACCCACATGACTGTATTTTGAGGTTAAAGTTTTTCAAAAAATTTTCAAATTTAAAAAAAAAATTTTTTTTTTTATTAAACTACAGATTGAGGTAGAGTGTAAAATTTGCTGTCAAACGAGTACCCACATGACTATATTTTGAATTGAAATTTTTTTTCAAAACCAAAAAATTTTTTTTTGAATTTTTGATTGTTCAGTAATTTTACAAAATTTTAGATTTTTTCGTTCTCTATAGAATGAGAACCCACATGACTAAATTTAAATTTGTAAAATTCAATGAAAAATCGAAATTTTAGGTAATTTTTGAAAATTATCAAATTTCTTTTTTTTATCAGAAAATTGTATTATCAACTTTTCTATAAAATTCCCTATCATAAGAGTACCCACAAGCCCATCCCACAAAATTCATATGAATTTCAAAAAAAACTTTTTTCAAAATTTCAAAATTTTTAATGTCAGCTCCTTACTCACTTAATCAGCATCTCCATGAAATTTCCTATCAAACGAGTACCCACATGCCCATAGTCCACCGAAAAATTTCCAAAATCCGATTTTCCTAAAAATTCAAAAAACCAAATCTTCGAACTAAAACCCAAAATTTTTTAATTCCCGTACAATTTCCATTCCAGTCTCGTCATATCAATAAAAAAATAAAAATTTAACTTTCCGCAATTATTTCGACTTTTTTTTCTTTTTTTTTTTTTTTTTCATTTCGGAAACGGGAACTCTGCCAAATTGAAAGCGTCAGGCTCCCGATATCATAACCGACGAACGTGGAAATTAATCGAATAACTTTGCTTCTCTTTTCCTATATATTGAATATATATATATATATATACATATAAATGTATGTTGTTGTATAACCGCGACAATTGAATGAAACGAACGCGAGTAAGCGCGAACGTGGGTGAGTAAGAGCGCGAATAAAAACGTGAAGGAAAAAAAGAGAAAAAGTAACGAGTGGGAGTGAGTGAGTGAGTAAGTGGATGTACAGTCGTGCAATGAAACGGTTGATCGACTGAAAAAAAAAATTTTATATATATATATATATATATATAGATATAAATAAAAAAAAAACACAATAGACACCCGTCTATTTTTTTTTTTATCTATTATTGTCCTGTCGTTCGACTTAATACTTACTCACTCATTCTATTTATATACAAACTCCAATTCAATCACGCAAGATTTTAATAAAAGATTTATATACTTTTTATTAGACTGTGAAGAGAAAATATATAAATAGATTAATCAGTACGTGAACAATTTCCTCAATTAAAAAAAAAAAATTTTTTCTAATTAATTAATTGAGTAATTATTAGTATTAAGAGAACGAGGGAAATTTATTCCGTGGTATCTCTATGATAAAATTAGTTGATGTTATTAAATTTGGTATCGTTGTAAAGGTCGCGACTTAAATTTGTGACTTTTCATGGCTCAAACTCTTTTTTATTGCCAAGTGTCCAGATAAATAAAATTATCGATATCATTCGAAATAAATTTAAATTGCGCGGCAAAAAAAGACGATCGTATTTATTTTCTTTAAATAAATTAATATTTTAATTATTCTGCCACTTAATTATAGATCAATCTCACTCAATATATATTTATATATATTTACATATATATCGCTGTTGTCTATATTATTAAGAGAGAATAAAAAAAATCAAGTCCATGGGATGTCTCTGCGACAATAAAAATAAAAAAAATGAAATTTGGTATCAGCGAAAGGTCTCGAGTTAAATTTGTGCCTTTTCATAGTTTCAGATCTTTTACGCGACTGCCAGTTCAATGTCCTGACGTTTTATAAATAATTATTAATATATATAGAAATTTGTCCGGCAAAAGATGTCGCTGGGATTTTATAAAATTAGTGAGATAAAAATAAATAAATATTTTGAGAGCAGACAGTTAATTTTCGAGTATCAATTAAAGACATCAGCCCTTGGGCGAACCCTCAGAAGTAAATGACTTTTGTCGTGTCTTTAATCGCAGTTTATATATTTTATAAATAAAATATATCAGACGACTAATAAAAAAAATTTGACCATGTTGATTTTTTTTTCGAATCCCATGATTGTAAAATTATCGAAATCAATGAGTTTGGGGATTAATTACTCGATTTGTCTTATCAAACTTCAATGATAATAAAAATAAATAAAATATATGAGAGTCAATTAGTAAAATTTTACTAAACAATTAAATCCAAATTTTTTATAAATTTGCTATTCTTTTACTCCGATAGTCACCCGGTGACTGCAAGTTGATTGATAAAAGATCAAGTGATTACCTGTCGCGCGAAGAAAACGATAAATTAAAAAATAATTACAAAAGTTAGTTATCGAAGTTGCGAAGTAAATTTAGGGATGTAATTATTTTTAATAGATAACGGGTTAAATTAAGAATAAAAGGAGAGGTGATAAGTATCAACTCGATTGATATTAAGGTATTTGATATTAATTTTATTTGGAACGAGAGAATTGATTTAGGGAGGGAGTGGAAATTATATATTTTAAGGGGTAGCAAAACTGAGGGAGATATCGGAGATGATGAGAGATAAGAAGACAATTGAGGGGGTCATTGGAAAGAAAATTTAATTCCCTACAACTTTGGTCTGATTGGAAAATTTAATGAAGTCGATGGTTTTGAAGATACAGCCAATCAAAGCTTTGAAATGATGCCGCGGAAATGATTACTCGTTAATTGAATACTGAAATTATTAAAACGGTCGTATCTCGTAAACTATTGATCCCACTAAATTTTTTATTGACACCAAATTTGTGGAGAATTAAATTTCCTTTCCAGTGGCCCTATAATATGTACATAAATTTAATGTAATATGCAAGATATCAAATGTTATAAATCGGATGACTTTTGAAGGATCGAATTTTATCAACCCGAACCTTTAAGTTTTTAATAACTTAGTAATTATTCCAGCCAATCGAACATTGTACCAGACAAATTTATTGGAAATTTAATTGTCTAAAACTTTAGTCAGATTGAAAATTTCTCTAGAATCAATAGTTTCCAAAGAAAATATTAATGAAGATCAATGACAAGGAAATTTGAATTTCAAAATTAACGAGCAACTTCCAGTCACTAGGAGACCGCGAAAATTCATAGAAAATTTGTAAAAAAATTATATAAATTTAATTGTTTATTAAAATTTTACTAATTGACTCTCATATATTTTATTTATTTTTATTATCATTGAAGATTAATAAGACAAATCGGGTAATTAATTCCCAAACTCATTGATTTCGATAATTTTACAATCATGGGATTCGAAAAAAAATCAACACGGTCAAATTTTTTTTATTAGTCGTCTGATATATTTTATTTATAAAATATATAAACTGCGATTAAAGACACGACAAAAGTCATTTACTTCTGAGGGTTCGCCCAAGGGCTGAAGTCTTTAATTGATACTCGAAAATTAACTGTCTGCTCTCAAAATATTTATTTATTTTTATCTCACTAATTTTATAAAATCCCAGCGACATCTTTTGCCGGAAAATTTCTATATATATTAATAATTATTTATAAAACGTCAAGACATTGAACTGGCAGTCGCGTAAAAGATCTGAAACTATGAAAAGGCACAAATTTAACTCGAGACCTTTCGCTGATACCAAATTTCATTTTTTTTATTTTTATTATCGCAGAGACATCCCATGGACTTGATTTTTTTTATTCTCTCTTAATAATATAGACAACAGCGATATATATGTAAATATATATAAATATATATTGAGTGAGATTGATCTATAATTAAGTGGCAGAATAATTAAAATATTAATTTATTTAAAGAAAATAAATACGATCGTCTTTTTTTGCCGCGCAATTTAAATTTATTTCGAATGATATCGATAATTTTATTTATCTGGACACTTGGCAATAAAAAAGAGATTGAGCCATGAAAAGTCACAAATTTAAGTCACGACCTTTACAACGATACCAAATTTAATAACATCAACTAATTTTATCATAGAGATACCACGGAATAAATTTTCCTCATTTTCTCAATGGTACACATAACAATAGTTATACATCATCAATGACAATTATAATAACAAATGAATTCATAATAATAATAATCAATATGCGGGTTAATAAGTATGCGATACAAGCACGTGACTCAGCACGTGCATCTGATATTCATATCGCGCGGCAACTTTCACCGCGACCGTGATTGTAAAATACTATTGCGATGAAAGTAATTTAAATATTCGTCACAGTCATCGTTTTGTTCTTTAAATTGTCGTGACAAAATATATATAACGAACATACATATTTATTTCACGTTTAAATTTGTATACAAAAAATATCCTTTTCTTTTCAACTTAAAAATTTAAATTTCCATTCAAAATTTAAAAACTCTTTAATTTCCCGCCAAATGTTTTTTTCTATCAACTAAATTTTTCACTTCAAAATTTTTCCTCCCCTTAAAAACCAAAACTCAATTTTTTTTTTTTATACACGAATTTAAATTTGCCGCCAAAAAATTCAAAATCATCGAATTTTCAAATCATTGCTACTTTTTTATTTTAAATAAAATAATTTTTCAAAAAATTTTTAAATTTGCCGCCAAAAAAGAATTCAAATCCTAAAATTTTCAATTAACTCCCAAATTAATTTTTAATTCGTAGGTTTTCAAAACTTTTTAAATTTGCCGCCAAAAAAAATTGAAAATCATCAAATTATCAAATCATTGCCAAATTTTTTTTTCAATTAAAAAACTTTCCAAAAAACTTTCAAATTTGCCGCCAAAATCGAATTCGAAATCCCAAAATTTTCAAGTTCATTTTCAATTCCTGTTTTCAAAAAATTTCAAATTTGCCGCCAAAAAAAAAGTCAAAATCATGAAATTCTTAAATGTTTTCGACTTTTTTTTCAATTCTTTGACTCCCAAAATTGTTATTGCGTAAAAACAAAAAATTTGCAGAAATAAAAATTCAAATTTTTTAAAATTGGCGCCAAAATAAAAAAGAATAATTACTCACCTCATGAGGACGTGGATGTTGATGACTACACTTATGATCACTAAATATTCCATTAGCACAACAAATAGTACAACAGAACCCACAATAAATTAAAAAAACAATAATAAAATAACCACAGAACTTATTAGTTACCAAAGTACCGCATTGCATTTTAAATTTAAACCGGCACATCACAGCAATAAATAATAAAATCTATGGCATTCACAGGACTCGAGCATTACTCTGATTTAAATACTAGACCGACAATAAATTATTTATAAAAAATAAAATAAATACGAAATTCAAATTGACAGCTGACAGCTCAGGTCGACGTCACTCGACAAACTAAATCTACGCTAGACTTTAAATTCAAAATACTCTGGCTCGGCGTCTGACCTCATAATAGACCGAGCACACGACCGAGACTGAGACTGACATCAGACTCACGCACACAAACTACCGTATCATCAAAGGTACTGCTAAAATACACTCGGGCTTCTAGTTACACAAACATCCGCCTCATGCGCCACAGGACGTGCGCACATGACATCACTTTGCACATAAACAATTCCGGATAATTTATTCATTTTATTTATTTTTATAACTTTACGCGCTTTTGTTTTATTTTAATTATTGATATTATTGTTGGCGATAATTAATTAATAATTAACGTAATTAATTACGAGGTTTTTAATTACTTTTCTGTGGTTGTTGAGGAGCCAAACACTGAACAGCTGACTGGTAGTTCGCTGAGAGCTAACTGACGCTAGAGCGGCTGCGCATGCGTGTAATAACGACGCGCACGTGCAAAAGTTTGTGCGCAAGTTTAAAATAAAGCGGGAAAATTTGAACAGATCTGTCACTATCTAAGAAAATCCATTGAAAATTTAAACGTTAGCAGATAATTAACAATTTTCGAATTTTTTATTTTTGAATTTCATTCCATAAGAAAAAAAAAAATAAAAAAATGCACATGTAGAAAATTTTAAAAACTATAAGTGCAATTTTTTTGAATATTTTTTTTTTTATGATTTATTTGAAAAAAAACATTTAAAAAAATTATAAGACGTTAGCTGACTTCAGTATCATAAGTTAGCAGATAATTAAAAATTTTTGAATCATTTTTCAAACGATTTTATTTAAAAAAAAAAATAAAATAAAAAAATGCACATGTAGAAAATTTAAAAAACTAAAAGTGCAATTATTTTGAATATTTTTTTTTCTGAATTTTCGAGCTTAAAAAAAATCGAAAAGTTATCAGACGCTGGCTAACTTCGGTATCATAATTTAGCAGACCGATAACAATTTTCGGATCATTTTTTAAACGATTTTATTTGAAAAAAAAAATAAAATAAAAAAATGCACATGTAGAAAATTTAAAAAACTAAAAGTGCAATTTTTTTTAATATTTTTTTTTCTGAATTTTCGAGTTTAAAAAAAATCGAAAAATTATCAGTCGCCGGCTAACTCCAGTATCATAAGTCAGCATGTAATTAAAAATTTTTGAATCATTTTTTAAACGGTTTTATTTAAAAAAAAAAATTTTTTTTAAAATGCACGTGTAGAAAATTTAAAAAACTGTAAGTGCAATTTTTTCGAATTTGGTTTTTTTATAATTTACATATGAGTGTGAATGTAGCAGACATCAGACAAATTTAAAACTATAAATATATAGAGTAAATAATTTAAAAAATAGAATTTAAAAAAAATGCCCTTATTAATTTCAAAATTATTAATTTTAAATGCGCATTATTTTTAAATTCTATTTTATTAATTATTTACTCTATTAATTAGTAATTTTAAATTTGTCTGATGTCTGCTACATTCACATAATTTACTAAAAAAAAAAACAATCAAAAAATTATTAGACGTCGGCTGACTTCAGTATCATAAGTCAGCAGGTGATAAAAAATTTTCGAATCATTTTTCAAACGATTTAATTTAAAAAAAAAATAAAATAAAAAAATGCACATGTAGAAAATTTTAAAAACTACAGGTGCAATTTTTTTAAATATTTTTTTTTGAAATTTCTTACGTCCTGACACCGTCTAAAAATACCCATGGAAAATCTACAGAAAACCAGAACGTCACCGAAGAAAATCTATAGGAAATCTTGGACTAAAAATTTTCTTTTTAATTCTGATCCTACGGTCGGTAAGTAAGAAAGTCAATCTGTATCATCACCGGATACTGTGTAATAAAATATCCGCGCGAAAATTTGAGTTGAAAAAAGAACTGGGAGTTTCAGGGAAAATGAAAATATTTTTATCTTAATTTCCTTAACAAAAAAATTTTTATTTCTTTTTTTAAATTTTTTATAGAAAAAATTAATTTTTATTAAAAATTACTATTTTATATTACAGATGACAATTTTTTGAAAACCAGGTTTTACTCGAGAGACAATTCGTGTTGACACAATGCGGACATCTTGTTATAAATTTCGGTGAGATCGCCTTCTTTGAATGCAAATGATTTTTTACGATATCTGCTAGCGCCTGGATAAAGAGCCGATGGTCGTTTGGAGCAGCCGCTCGTCGGATTTTGTCAATTTTCAGCTGGAATTTATTTGTTTGTAAGTTAAAGGCAAAAAAAATTATTTTGTTAATTTTCTTTTACCTCACGAGCGAGCTCGTCGCAGTACTCGATGTCCAGCTCGTGAAGAGTCTCGATGTGCTCATTTACGAAGGCTATGGGCACGATGATAAAATGCTTCTTGCCTTGTTTGACGTAACCTCTTATTGCTTCGTCCGTGAAGGGGCCGAGCCAAGGCAGTGGTCCGACCTGAGAATATTTTGTAGTTTAAATATAGGCTTGTGGGTACTCATTCTACTCGGCATCGCCTAATTTACACTAATGATGTATCAATTTTTCAAAAAAAAATTTTTTTGAAAAAAGAAAATCATAGTTTTTTCTAATGTAAAATTTTTTTATTGAAACCTCGGCTTGTTGGTACTCATTTTACTAGGCATTGCCTAGTTTATGACAATATCATACTGAATTTTAAAAAAAAAAATTTTTTGAAAAAAACAAATAATGAAATTTTGTCTATCTAAAATTTTTTCATTGAAACCCTGGCTTGTGGGTACTCGTTTTACTCGGCATTGTCTGGTTTACATTAATTTTGTACTAATTTTTCAAAAATAAATTTTTTTGGAAAAAGAAAATCATAGTTTTTCCTAACGTAAATTTTTTTATTGAAACCTTGGCTTGTTGGTACTCATTCTACTTGGCATTGCCTAGTTTACGATAATATCATACTAATTTTTTGAAAAAGAATTTTTTTGAAAAAAACAAATATTTAAATTTTGTCTGTCTAGAATTTTTTCATTGAAACCCTGGCTTGTGGGTACTCATTCTACTCGGCATTGCCTAGATTAGAATAATATCGTATCAATTTTCCAAAAAAAATTTTTTGAAAAAAAAAACTTCATAGTTTTTCCTAACGTAAATTTTTTTAATTGAAATCTCGGCTTGTTGGTACTCATTTTACTCAGCATTAATAATTTATTTGAATAAAATAATAATTTGGCCGAAAAAAATTTTTTTTAAGAAATAAAAATTTTTTGTTCAAAAAAAAAACAATTTTTAAATATAGGCTTATGGGTACTCATTTTACTCGGAATTGCCTAATTTTGATGAATAACGTGTCAATTTTTCAAAAAAAAATTTTTTGAAAAAAAAACGAATATTGAAATTTTGTCCATTTATAATTTTTTCATTGAAACCCTGGCTTGTGGGTACTCATTCTACTCGGCATCGCCTAGATTACAGTGATAGCGTATCAATTTTTCAAAAAAAAGTTTTTTTGAATAAAGAAACATCACAGTTTTTCCTAACGTAAAATTTTTTTACTGAAACCCCGGCTTGTTGGTACTCATTTTACTCAGCAATGAGTAATTAATGAAAATAAAGTATTAATTTGGCCAAAAAAATTTTTTCAAAGAAATAAAAATTTTTTGGTTAAAAAAAAAAAAACAATTTTGAAATATAGGCTTGTGGGTACTCATTCTACTCGGCATCGAATACTCTACAAAATAGACAGGACAAAAATAAAAAAAATTACCTTCGACTGCCAAACGAGATGATAAGGATTACAATGATTCAATTCATTCATAACCATATGCACGGTCGCCGCAACTTCACTGGGATAAGGATCGCCGCGATTGAGATTTTTCAGTGGTATCGAGTGCGCAGAAAAAAGTATCAAAACATCTTTTTTTATTTTATCATCAAAATGCTTCAATTCGTCTCTTATTCTCTCAGCAAACGTTCGCGCTAACAAAGAGTGCGTTGGCCACCGATCAATTATACTCAGTTTCATATTTTTTGGTAGTCCTCTAAAAAAATAATCATCAAAAATTTTAGTTTTAAATTATAAATAATTATTTATTTAAATAATAAATTACCGTTTTTTGTAATAATTCCAAATTGCATTAAAACTTGACCCCGATGTCGCGCAACTGTACTGTGGGTACTGTGAAAAAATAATCGTGTGTTCGATCCCGTCTCTGAAAAAAAATATTTCATGAGAAAAAAAATTTTTTTTTTTTTTTTTATTAATTATTACGCTTCTAATTGTTGTAATGTAACATCAGTCAGCGGGTCAGCATAACGGAATGCAACATAATGTTTATGAGGCCCAGATTCTGGTGAAATTTTGTCCAATTCCTGGCACATTAATTCTCCTTGCAAATTCGTCCATTTTAATATCGGAGAGCCTCCGCCTATTTCGCTGTACTTCTTCATCACTTCCGGAGTACGTCTTTTAGCGATCCACGGTCCCAATTTACTGTTAATAATAAAAATGATCTCATATTATGAACAATAAACTTTTAAACCGAAAAAAAATTGAGAAGTCAATTTTTTCATTGGAAAATTCGCGGCATAATTAAAAGATAAAAATTTTTTACAAATATTTGAATTACAAAATTAATAAAATCCCTATATCACGTGAACGAAGACCTTGAGCCACTTAACTAAGAGGACCTTTTTTGTGGAGAATAAAATTTCCTAGAAAATTGTTATTTGCATTTTTACTGTCAATTTCGTTATTTAATTAATATCGACTAAAAACTAAAATTGTTATTAAAAAATTTATTTTCAGAGCCAATATAAAAAAAAAACAATTGGAGTCTCAGTAAAATTACTGAGGGAACTTTCGAAGAGTATTAAGTTATCTACAAAATGCCGCGAACGGCAGCTCGATAACCTGACATGTCACGTGCCAAAAGGTAAAAGGGCGAATTGCTACAGGTTAGTAGGAAATTATGCTAAAAGGGCGCATAAAAAAATTTTTTTTTGCCATTAGCTTTAAAATTTTTCGAAATGCAAAGATCTGCCAAGCTCCTAAAAAAGTAGTGTTCTGATCGATTTTAAGATCTTGGTATTAAAATGGAGATAACTATAAAAAAATGCAGAATTTGAAAAAAATTTATCAATGATAATTTGTAGAAAATAAAATTGTCTACAAAAAAGATCTCATGACATTTTATGATAAGTCCGATAGTTTCGCCGGAAAAGTAAAAAGATCTCGAAATTTACTCTTACTTGACTTCGAGCTCCAATAACTTTTGAACAGATGGATTTATCAAAAAATAATAAGAGACTTTTTTTGTAGAGCGTTCAATTCTCTACAAAAATATGTGATGGACAGTACAATGTAATTTACGGTTCATTAGTTTCAAAAATCAGAAGAAAAAAATTTTTTTACTGTGTTATTCTTATGGAAAATCAAAAAGTGCAATGCGGACTACCTTAATATCAATATTAAGGGCTCATATTTTCACAGGCCTATTTTGGCATCTAAACGAAACTTTTGAGCCTGGTTCCGAGAAAAAAAAAATTCTTGTTTTTTTTTGAAACGCCCTAATATATATATATATATTAGGGTGATCCAAAAAATAACAAATTTTTTTTTTTCTCGCAAACAGGTTCAAAAGTTTCATATACATAAAAAAAGACGCCTGGGAAAATTAGAGCTCTTAATATTAATATTAAGAGGTTCCTCATCGCACTTTTCTATTTTCCATAAGAATAACATGGTAAAAATTTTTTTTACGTCTTCTGATTTTTATAAGTAGCTAATGATGCGTCATAGGAATAATTGGCAGGCATATTTTTGTAGGGAATTGAATGCTCTACAGAAAAATATTCTTATCATTTTTTGAGAAATCTATTTGTTCAAAAGTTATTTGAGGTTGAAGTCGAATTCATATTAAATTTTGAGATTTTCTTACTTTTCCGGCGAAACTATCAGACCTATTACAAAATATCATAGGACCTTTTTTGTAAGCAATTTCATTCCCTAGAAGTTATTTCGAATAAAGTTTTTTCGAATTCCGCATTGTCTTTTAGTTATTTTAATTTTAATGTCAAGCTCTTAAAATCGATCAGAAGACTATTTTTTTTTATGAACACGACATTAAAATGAAAATAACTAGAAAACAATGCGGAATTCGAAAAAACTTTATTCGAAATAACTTCTAGGGAATAAAATTGTCTACAAAAAAGGTGTAATGATATTTTGTAATAGGTCTGATAGTTTCGCCGGAAAAGTAAGAAAATCTTAAAATTTAATATGAATTCGACTTCAACCTCAAATAACTTTTGAACAAATAGATTTATCAAAAAATGATAAGAATATTTTTTTGTAGAGCATTCAATTCCCTACAAAAATATGCCTGCCAATTATTCCTATGACGCATCGTTAGCTACTTATAAAAATCAGAAGACGTAAAAAAATTTTTTACCATGTTATTCTTATGGATAATAGAAAAGTGCGATGAGGAACCTCTTAATGTTAATATTAAGAGCTCTAATTTTCACAGGCGTCTTTTTTTATGTAAATGAAACTTTTGAACTTGTTTGCGAGAAAAAAAAAAAATTTGTTATTTTTTGGATCACCCTAATATATATATATATATATATATATATATATATATATATATATATTTTGAACTTAGAGATCGTTGTTATAGAAAAAGTGGAGAGGTTGTTGGACCTCAGTGTTAAATAATATTAAAAGAATAAGTTAGTCTAAGCTAAATCTCTTACGAGTGAAGACATACCCTAGAGCGCGTATTTTAATAAAAAAAAAAAATTTTCATTTGTTTAATAAATTGATTCATTTCATTCACGATTACCATACCTAAATTCCCAACACTTTTGAATTCCATTATAAAAATTATAAAGTATTCAAATGACCGAAATTTAAATTCCATTTAGTATTTTTATAAATCTCCGTATGATTTTAAAAAATTTTAATAATTTTAAATACTTTTCAATGAGTATTTTTAATCAAGGATGGTAAGTTTTGGTTTGGATTGTAAATTTCTCTTCGGAAAGTAATTTTTATTTGACGTTTATAATTATTAGCTAATTTTTAGCCGCGTTTTTTTCCATCACCGCCCTCGTAATTACAATTACCTCTGGATCGGTAATTGCATCATATCACGATCGGTCATTATCCTCAATAAATATTCGCCGACTTGTTCAACTTTACTCGGACCTCCCATATTTAGCATCAAAATTCCCGTTTTGGGTTTTGAATCTTTTGAATTTTCCCGCCTCTGCCCGCTCGTTGATAAATTTCTCATAAATTTATAAGTTCTTAAGGAATTACCTGAAATTAATTTTAGTAAGTATCAGGTCATTAAACTTTTTCAAAAATATTTATATACATTTACATATATATAAATAGATTCAAAAGAATTGTTTAAAAAAATGTTTACTCACCTGGTGAATAAATTTTGCACAAGTTCATACTGAATAAATTATTATGTATTACACAATTAATTGATAATTTATTTTTAAATTAATTATTGTTGCGCTAACAATTGATGATAATTTTTTTTTTACTTTTTATAGAAAAATTTTATTAGAAATTATCCAGACAATTTTATTGTCTTCGAGGTTAAAATTCAACTTGCAGTTATTAGTTCCCAAGTCATCTTATATATATAGTCGTCCCATGGAAAGATGGGGATTTAACCCTACCAAAATTATTTCTCCTCTTTTACAATATTTTTATTTGCGCATGCGCAGAACATTTTTTTTTTAGAATATTTCTATACAGGGAGAAAGAAAAATGGTAGGAAAAAATCCTAAGCTTTTTCTGGGACGACTATATACAATCAGCGGCGGGTATTCATACCGTACCCGGTTACAAGCGTGCCTTGCAGATCTCTACTATTATCACTCTACCAACATACAACTCTTTTAAATAGATTTCTATGCGAAAATATCAATACTAAATATATTTATGTTGCAAAATAATTCTCTGTAAAATTATCTCTATGTAAACTTATTCTATTAAGTATAAATATATGCGAAAATAATTCATGTCCAAAATATCTCTATATTATATATCTCTATGAAAATTAAGTCTCTACAAAATTTACTATAATATGACAGAATTGGGTGTTAACATATTTATATTATGGAATTTCTCCATAACTATACAACTCTCCTTAATATTTCTCTATTCTGCATATCTCTATAACACAACAATTCTATGAAAAAATTTTTCTATTTAAAAATTTTTCTATGTTGACAAAAGTCAGTTTCATAAGATCTCTCAGCAAAAAAAAAACTAAGTTTTACGAATGATTTTGTGTCTTACCACCAGCAATCGCGTGGCGCTACCATAAAATTCCAACAACAATACAATAATAATGATAATGATTTAAGTAATTATAATTTTTTCTTTTTAAATGTCATTAAATTTGAATCCTGACTTTGTCAATATTTTATTATAATTTCAAATTATAATAAAATATTGACAAAGTCAGGATTCAAATGAAATTATAATAAAATACTGACAAAGTCAGGATTCAAATTTAATGACATTTAAAAAGAAAAAATTATAATTACTTAAATCATTATCATTATTATTGTATTGTTGTTGGAATTTTATGGTAGCGCCACGCGATTGCTGGTGGTAAGACACAAAATCATTCGTAAAACTTAGTTTTTTTTTTGCTGAGAGATCTTATGAAACTGACTTTTGTCAACATAGAAAAATTTTTAAATAGAAAAATTTTTTCATAGAATTGTTGTGTTATAGAGATATGCAGAATAGAGAAATATTAAGGAGAGTTGTATAGTTATGGAGAAATTCCATAATATAAATATGTTAACACCTAATTCTGTCATATTATAGTAAATTTTGTAGAGACTTAATTTTCATAGAGATATATAATATAGAGATATTTTGGACATGAATTATTTTCGCATATATTTATACTTAATAGAATAAGTTTACATAGAGATAATTTTACAGAGAATTATTTTGCAACATAAATATATTTAGTATTGATATTTTCGCATAGAAATCTATTTAAGAGAGTTGTATGTTGGTAGAGTGATAATAGTAGAGATCTGCAAGGCACGCTTGTAACCGGGTACGGTATGAATACCCGCCGCTGATTGTACATATATGTATACATATATATATATATATATATATATATATATATATATATAACCTGATAATCAGCTGAGCTCAACCAACAGTCAACTTGAGCGTAAATTTGACGTCAAATTAAAGCCACTATTTTACGTATACGAGACATCAAAAGTTTCCTTGAATTTTTCGTCAAATTTATGTCAACTTTGGACTTTTCCATTTTTTTTTTACGATGATTTGTCTGCAACTTGCTATTGAATTTGACGTTAATTTACTGCCCGGCGAATACTCATCTATACTCAAAATTTCTTTACTCAAGCACAAAGACGACATCTATACTCGGTGACAACTATATTCAATGACACCTGTACTCCACTAAATTTTTGTAAACATCTCATCTATATTATGTTTACTCGAAGTCCTCTATATTCAAAGACATCTTTACTCAATATCCACAGATTGAAAAGATTGTCAATAATGAAGTAATTCATAGATAAGACTATTCGAAAAGTCGATAACAAAGAAAATTAAAAAAGTATTTAAATATTGAATTAAGAAAAATTAATTTTTAAAATAAAAATGAAATGTTTTTATCATTTTGACTTTGAAAACGATTTAAAAAAAATTTTACAAGAGCGTTTTTGTTAAGCTTTTGATTTAATTATAATTAATTAGTTATTTATAATTTCTCATGATGTATTGGTCTGAAATAAATGAAAAAAAAAAGTTATTAAAAGAAAAAACAATTTCATAAATAAAATGTTATTCATTAAATTAAAAATTTATTAAATATCAAGTAGGTAGTATTTAACATTAACTAGTGATATTTCATAAAAACATCAAAAATTAATTGAGCTGAAATATCAAACTTATCCCTGTTTAAAAATATTGATTGAAAAGAATTAAAAGTGATGAAATTCAAATTCTTTTCAATAATTTCAATTGATTTCAATTTTTTTGTTTGTATATATACATATACAGTTTGCATGGAGTGACCGCTTCTCAATTCTTTTCATTCAATATTTTTAATCAGGGTATATAATCAACAACAAATGAAGCACTATAAACTCATTGATTGACAAATATTTAAATTGAAATCATATAAATGCAACCAAGTGTGAAAAATAATATTCAAATAAATGATTGTGACTATTAAATTATAAAATAATAGATTTATTTGTTGTCGCTGCTTAATTAAGGAAAATTAGAAAAAAATATATATGTGACGATGAAGAAGGACTTGACTTACAACAATAGATATAACAGTTGTTTAATTAATAATTTTGACAACATAATTGTACTATATATTTGATAACTTTTCTTAATTCTTGAGGTTTTATTTAATATTTTTATTTTTTTCAAGTTTTATTAATTACATTTTTCATTGGATTGTATAGATTTACTCGCACATGCAACCTGAAACCATTTATGAGACTTATAAGTCTCAGGTTATAAATTAATTTGGTTTAGTATTTATTGTTGATTTTAACAATTTTTGTTTTTTATGTATTAAATATATAAGATGTAAAGGATTTATAAGAAAATACTTTGGAGATCAGTTTAAAACAATAGTTTTTTAAATAAGATTCAAGCCATAAAGTAGGCAATTCTAACGGGGTGACTCACAGAAATGTATTTTTTAGTCAATTTCAAACGGGGGAGACCTACAACTTTACTATTATTTTTGAAATCTTGGTACTTTGGAATAAAATCGCGAAATCACTCTGGAAATTCGAGTTTCATGTGTTGTCGAGTTTAAAATAATGTTCATGCCATAAAGTAGGCGATTCTCACGGGGTGACTCACAGAAATGTATTTTTTAGTCAATTTCAAACGGGGGAGACCTACAACTTTACTTTTATTTTTGAAATCTTGGTACTTTGGAATAAAATCGCGAAATCACTCTGGAAATTCGAGTTTCATGTGTTGTCGAGTTTAAAATAATGTTCATGCCATAAAGTAGGCGATTCTCACGGGGTGACTCACAGAAATGTATTTTTTAGTCAATTTCAAACGGGGGAGACCTACAACTTTACTATTATTTTTGAAATCTTGGGACTTTGGAATAAAATCGCGAAATCACTCTGGAAATTCGAGTTTCATGTGTTGTCGAGTTTAAAATAATGATCATGCCATAAAGTAAGCGATTCTCACGGGGTGACTCACAGAAATGTATTTTTCAGTCTTCAAATGGGGGAGACCTACAACTTTACTATTATTTTTGAAATCTTGGTACTTTGGAATAAAATCGCGAAATCACTCTGGAAATTCGAGTTTCATGTGTTGTCGAGTTTAAAGTAATGATCATGCCATAAAGTAGGCGATTCTCAAGGGGTGACTCACAGAAATGTATTTTTTAGTCTTCAAATGGGGGAGACCTACAACTTTACTATTATTTTTGAAATCTTGGTACTTTGGAATAAAATCGCGAAATCACTCTGGAAATTCGAGTTTCATGTGTTGTCGAGTTTAAAATAATGATCATGCCATAAAGTAGGCGATTCTCACGGGGTGACTCACAGAAATGTATTTTTCAGTCTTCAAATGGGGGAGACCTACAACTTTACTATTATTTTTGAAATCTTGGTACTTTGGAATAAAATCGCGAAATCACTCTGGAAATTCGAGTTTCATGTGTTGTCGAGTTTAAAATAATGTTCATGCCATAAAGTAGGCGATTCTCACGGGGTGACTCACAGAAATGTATTTTTTAGTCAATTTCAAACGGGGGAGACCTACAACTTTACTATTATTTTTGAAATCTTGGTACTTTGGAATAAAATCGCGAAATCACTCTGGAAATTCGAGTTTCATGTGTTGTCGAGTTTAAAGTAATGATCATGCCATAAAGTAGGCGATTCTCAAGGGGTGACTCACAGAAATGTATTTTTTAGTCTTCAAATGGGGGAGACCTACAACTTTACTATTATTTTTGAAATCTTGGTACTTTGGAATAAAATCGCGAAATCACTCTGGAAATTCGAGTTTCATGTGTTGTCGAGTTTAAAATAATGTTCATGCCATAAAGTAGGCGATTCTCACGGGGTGACTCACAGAAATGTATTTTTTTGTCAATTTCAAACGGGGGAGACCTACAACTTTACTATTATTTTTGAAATCTTGGTACTTTGGAATAAAATCGCGAAATCACTCTGGAAATTCGAGTTTCATGTGTTGTCGAGTTTAAAATAATGATCATGCCATAAAGTAGGCGATTCTCACGGGGTGACTCACAGAAATGTATTTTTTTGTCAATTTCAAACGGGGGAGACCTACAACTTTACTTTTATTTTTGAAATCTTGGTACTTTGGAATAAAATCGCGAAATCACTCTGGAAATTCGAGTTTCATGTGTTGTCGAGTTTAAAATAATGTTCATGCCATAAAGTAGGCGATTCTCACGGGGTGACTCACAGAAATGTATTTTTTAGTCAATTTCAAACGGGGGAGACCTACAACTTTACTATTATTTTTGAAATCTTGGGACTTTGGAATAAAATCGCGAAATCACTCTGGAAATTCGAGTTTCATGTGTTGTCGAGTTTAAAATAATGATCATGCCATAAAGTAAGCGATTCTCACGGGGTGACTCACAGAAATGTATTTTTCAGTCTTCAAATGGGGGAGACCTACAACTTTACTATTATTTTTGAAATCTTGGTACTTTGGAATAAAATCGCGAAATCACTCTGGAAATTCGAGTTTCATGTGTTGTCGAGTTTAAAATAATGATCATGCCATAAAGTAGGCGATTCTCACGGGGTGACTCACAGAAATGTATTTTTCAGTCTTCAAATGGGGGAGACCTACAACTTTCCTATTATTTTTGAAATCTTGGTACTTTGGAATAAAATCGCGAAATCACTCTGGAAATTCGAGTTTCATGTGTTGTCGAGTTTAAAATAATGTTCATGCCATAAAGTAGGCGATTCTCACGGGGTGACTCACAGAAATGTATTTTTCAGTCTTCAAATGGGGGAGACCTACAACTTTACTATTATTTTTGAAATCTTGGTACTTTGGAATAAAATCGCGAAATCACTCTGGAAATTCGAGTTTCATGTGTTGTCGAGTTTAAAATAATGATCATGCCATAAAGTAGGCGATTCTCACGGGGTGACTCACAGAAATGTAGTTTTTAGTCTTCAAATGGGGGAGACCTACAACTTTACTATTATTTTTGAAATGTTGGTACTTTGGAATAAAATCGCGAAATCACTCTGGAAATTCGAGTTTCATGTGTTGTCGAGTTTAAAATAATGATCATGCCATAAAGTAGGCGATTCTCACGGGGTGACTCACAGAAATGTAGTTTTTAGTCTTCAAATGGGGGAGACCTACAACTTTCCTATTATTTTTGAAATCTTGGTACTTTGGAATAAAATCGCGAAATCACTCTGGAAATTCGAGTTTCATGTGTTGTCGAGTTTAAAATAATGTTCATGCCATAAAGTAGGCGATTCTCACGGGGTGACTCACAGAAATGTATTTTTCAGTCTTCAAATGGGGGAGACCTACAACTTTCCCGGGGAAAACGATTTAGATCTGACCATATATAATTATATCTGATCAGATCTGATTTGTCAGATCTGGCCAGATCTTTAAATTGTCTCTATCTGACGAGATCTGGACAGATCTGATCAGATATAATTATATGTGGCCAGATCTAAACCTTTTTTCCCGGGATCCCTATTAAAAAAACAAAATTAAATTGCAAAAAAAAATAATATAGTTTTCATTCGATCCGAAATGTAATCTAACGTATTAGAAACGTTACTTAGAAGAGTTATACATGAATTTGATTGATGAAAAAATCCCGATGACTGCTGGGCTCGAACCTGCATCCTTCAGATCCAAAGTCTTTGACGCTATCCACTGCGCTGCTCCACGTATGTGATCGCGTGAATGTAAATAATCAGATATGAACAATTTTCATGATTATATCTGAGCAGATATAACAAGATCTGATTATGCTAATTGTTGTATTTAGTTCAGATATAGTTATATCTGGTCAGATCTTACGACATATACGCCGATCTGACTAGATATAATCATGTCTGACAGTCTATCTAGCCTAGATCTAATTATATCTCATTAGATCTGACCGGATATAAACGGTGGTTGGCCAGATATAATAAGATCTGATCATGTGTAATTATTAGTTCTGATCAGATATAAATGATCTGCAAAGATATAATTTTATCTGATCAGATATAATTTTATCTGGTCAGATCAAAATCATTTTCCCCGGGTAACTACTTAATCGGATCTGATCGAATCTGATGCTGTTGACAACTTCGATATAGTTATATCTGGCCAGATATGATAAGACCTTTTCATGTCTAATGTATTTTGCAATCCAGATATAGTTATATCTGTTTAGATCTGGCCAGATATGATAAGACCTTTTCATGTCTAATGCATTTTGCAATTCAGATATAGTTATATCTGTTTAGATCTGGCCAGATATGATAAGACCTTTTCATGACTAATGTATTTTGCAATCCAGATATAGTTATAACTGTTTAGATCTGATCAGATATGACTAGATCTGATCATGTCTGATGAATTTTTTAACTCAGATATAGTTATATCTGTTTAGATCTGATCAGATATGACTAGATCTGATCATGTCTGAGCTATTTTTCAACTCAGATATAGTTATATCTGTGTAGATCTGATCAGATATGACTAGATCTGTTCATGTCTGATGAATTTTTCAACCCAGATATAGTTATATCTGTTTAGATCTGATCAGATATGACTAGATCTGATTATATCTCAAATCCCATATCTAACCAGATATAAATAGATCTGATCAGATATAATTAGATCTGACCAGATATAATTATATCTGGTCAGATCTAATCCGTTTTTCCCGGGTTACTATTATTTTTGAAATCTTGGTACTTTGGAATAAAATCGCGAAATCACTCTGGAAATTCGAGTTTCATGTGTTGTCGAGTTTCAAATAATGATCATGCCATAAAGTAGGCGATTCTCACGGGGTGACTCACAGAAATGTATTTTTCAGTCTTCAAATGGGGGAGACCTACAACTTTCCTATTATTTTTGAAATCTTGGTACTTTGGAATAAAATCGCGAAATCACTCTGGAAATTCGAGTTTCATGTGTTGTCGAGTTTAAAATAATGATCATGCCATAAAGTAGGCGATTCTCACGGGTGACTCACAGAAATGTAGTTTTTAGTCTTCAAATGGGGGAGACCTACAACTTTACTATTATTTTTGAAATGTTGGTACTTTGGAATAAAATCGCGAAATCACTCTGGAAATTCGAGTTTCATGTGTTGTCGAGTTTAAAATAATGATCATGCCATAAAGTAGGCGATTCTCACGGGTGACTCACAGAAATGTAGTTTTTAGTCTTCAAATGGGGGAGACCTACAACTTTACTATTATTTTTGAAATGTTGGTACTTTGGAATAAAATCGCGAAATCACTCTGGAAATTCGAGTTTCATGTGTTGTCGAGTTTAAAATAATGTTCATGCCATAAAGTAGGCGATTCTCACGGGTGACTCACAGAAATGTAGTTTTTAGTCTTCAAATGGGGGAGACCTACAACTTTACTATTATTTTTGAAATGTTGGTACTTTGGAATAAAATCGCGAAATCACTCTGGAAATTCGAGTTTCATGTGTTGTCGAGTTTAAAATAATGATCATGCCATAAAGTAGGCGATTCTCACGGGGTGACTCACAGAAATGTAGTTTTTAGTCTTCAAATGGGGGAGACCTACAACTTTACTATTATTTTTGAAATGTTGGTACTTTGGAATAAAATCGCGAAATCACTCTGGAAATTCGAGTTTCATGTGTTGTCGAGTTTAAAATAATGATCATGCCATAAAGTAGGCGATTCTCACGGGGTGACTCACAGAAATGTATTTTTTAGTCAATTTCAAATGGGGGAGACCTACAACTTTACTATTATTTTTGAAATCTTGGTACTTTGGAATAAAATCGCGAAATCACTCTGGAAATTCGAGTTTCATGTGTTGTCGAGTTTAAAGTAATGATCATGCCATAAAGTAGGCGATTCTCACGGGGTGACTCACAGAAATGTATTTTTTAGTCAATTCCGATGGGGGAGACCTACAACTTTACTATTATTTTTGAAATCTTGGTACTTTGGAATAAAATCGCGAAATCACTCTGGAAATTCGAGTTTCATGTGTTGTCGAGTTTAAAATAATGATCATGCCATAAAGTAGGCGATTCTCAAGGGGTGACTCACAGAAATGTATTTTTTAGTCTTCAAATGGGGGAGACCTACAACTTTACTATTATTTTTGAAATCTTGGTACTTTGAAATAAAATCGCGAAATCACTCTGGAAATTCGAGTTTCATGTGTTGTCGAGTTTAAAATAATGATCATGCCATAAAGTAGGCGATTCTCACGGGGTGACTCACAGAAATGTATTTTTTTGTCAATTTCAAACGGGGGAGACCTACAACTTTACTATTATTTTTGAAATCTTGGTACTTTGGAATAAAATCGCGAAATCACTCTGGAAATTCGAGTTTCATGTGTTGTCGAGTTTAAAATAATGATCATGCCATAAAGTAGGCGATTCTCACGGGGTGACTCACAGAAATGTATTTTTTTGTCAATTTCAAACGGGGGAGACCTACAACTTTACTATTATTTTTGAAATCTTGGTACTTTGGAATAAAATCGCGAAATCACTCTGGAAATTCGAGTTTCATGTGTTGTCGAGTTTAAAGTAATGATCATGCCATAAAGTAGGCGATTCTCAAGGGGTGACTCACAGAAATGTATTTTTTAGTCAATTCCAAATGGGGGAGACCTACAACTTTACTATTATTTTTGAAATCTTGGTACTTTGGAATAAAATCGCGAAATCACTCTGGAAATTCGAGTTTCATGTGTTGTCGAGTTTAAAGTAATGATCATGCCATAAAGTAGGCGATTCTCAAGGGGTGACTCACAGAAATGTATTTTTTAGTCAATTTCAAACGGGGGAGACCTACAACTTTACTATTATTTTTGAAATCTTGGTACTTTGGAATAAAATCGCGAAATCACTCTGGAAATTCGAGTTTCATGTGTTGTCGAGTTTAAAGTAATGATCATGCCATGAAGTAGGCGATTCTCAAGGGGTGACTCACAGAAATGTATTTTTTAGTCAATTCCAAATGGGGGAGACCTACAACTTTACTATTATTTTTGAAATCTTGGTACTTTGGAATAAAATCGCGAAATCACTCTGGAAATTCGAGTTTCATGTGTTGTCGAGTTTAAAATAATGTTCATGCCATAAAGTAGGCGATTCTCATGGGGTGACTCACAGAAATGTATTTTTTAGTCAATTTCAAACGGGGGAGACCTACAACTTTACTATTATTTTTGAAATCTTGGTACTTTGGAATAAAATCGCGAAATCACTCTGGAAATTCGAGTTTCATGTGTTGTCGAGTTTAAAGTAATGATCATGCCATAAAGTAGGCGATTCTCAAGGGGTGACTCACAGAAATGTAGTTTTTAGTCTTCAAATGGGGGAGACCTACAACTTTACTATTATTTTTGAAATGTTGGTACTTTGGAATAAAATCGCGAAATCACTCTGGAAATTCGAGTTTCATGTGTTGTCGAGTTTAAAATAATGATCATGCCATAAAGTAGGCGATTCTCACGGGGTGACTCACAGAAATGTATTTTTCAGTCTTCAAATGGGGGAGACCTACAACTTTACTATTATTTTTGAAATCTTGGTACTTTGGAATAAAATCGCGAAATCACTCTGGAAATTCGAGTTTCATGTGTTGTCGAGTTTAAAGTAATGATCATGCCATAAAGTAGGCGATTCTCAAGGGGTGACTCACAGAAATGTATTTTTTAGTCTTCAAATGGGGGAGACCTACAACTTTACTATTATTTTTGAAATCTTGGTACTTTGGAATAAAATCGCGAAATCACTCTGGAAATTCGAGTTTCATGTGTTGTCGAGTTTAAAATAATGATCATGCCATAAAGTAGGCGATTCTCACGGGGTGACTCACAGAAATGTATTTTTTAGTCAATTCCGATGGGGGAGACCTACAACTTTACTATTATTTTTGAAATCTTGGTACTTTGGAATAAAATCGCGAAATCACTCTGGAAATTCGAGTTTCATGTGTTGTCGAGTTTAAAATAATGATCATGCCATAAAGTAGGCGATTCTCAAGGGGTGACTCACAGAAATGTATTTTTTAGTCTTCAAATGGGGGAGACCTACAACTTTACTATTATTTTTGAAATCTTGGTACTTTGAAATAAAATCGCGAAATCACTCTGGAAATTCGAGTTTCATGTGTTGTCGAGTTTAAAATAATGTTCATGCCATAAAGTAGGCGATTCTCACGGGGTGACTCACAGAAATGTATTTTTCAGTCTTCAAATGGGGGAGACCTACAACTTTACTATTATTTTTGAAATCTTGGTACTTTGGAATAAAATCGCGAAATCACTCTGGAAATTCGAGTTTCATGTGTTGTCGAGTTTAAAGTAATGATCATGCCATAAAGTAGGCGATTCTCAAGGGGTGACTCACAGAAATGTATTTTTTAGTCAATTCCAAATGGGGGAGACCTACAACTTTACTATTATTTTTGAAATCTTGGTACTTTGGAATAAAATCGCGAAAACACTCTGGAAATTCGAGTTTCATGTGTTGTCGAGTTTAAAATAATGATCATGCCATAAAGTAGGCGATTCTCACGGGGTGACTCACAGAAATGTATTTTTCAGTTTTCAAATGGGGGAGACCTACAACTTTACTATTATTTTTGAAATCTTGGTACTTTGGAATAAAATCGCGAAAACACTCTGGAAATTCGAGTTTCATGTGTTGTCGAGTTTAAAATAATGATCATGCCATAAAGTAGGCGATTCTCACGGGGTGACTCACAGAAATGTATTTTTCAGTTTTCAAATGGGGGAGACCTACAACTTTACTATTATTTTTGAAATCTTGGTACTTTGGAATAAAATCGCGAAATCACTCTGGAAATTCGAGTTTCATGTGTTGTCGAGTTTAAAATAATGATCATGCCATAAAGTAGGCGATTCTCACGGGGTGACTCACAGAAATGTATTTTTTAGTCAATTCCAAATGGGGGAGACCTACAACTTTACTATTAATTTTGAAATCTTGGTACTTTGGAATAAAATCGCGAAATCACTCTGGAAATTCGAGTTTCATGTGTTGTCGAGTTTAAAATAATGTTCATGCCATAAAGTAGGCGATTCTCACGGGGTGACTCACAGAAATGTATTTTTTAGTCTCCAAATGGGGGAGACCTACAACTTTACTATTATTTTTGAAATCTTGGTACTTTGGAATAAAATCGCGAAATCACTCTGGAAATTCGAGTTTCATGTGTTGTCGAGTTTAAAATAATGATCATGCCATAAAGTAGGCGATTCTCACGGGGTGACTCACAGAAATGTATTTTTTAGTCAATTCCAAATGGGGGAGACCTACAACTTTACTATTATTTTTGAAATCTTGGTACTTTGGAATAAAATCGCGAAATCACTCTGGAAATTCGAGTTTCATGTGTTGTCGAGTTTAAAGTAATGATCATGCCATAAAGTAGGCGATTCTCAAGGGGTGACTCACAGAAATGTATTTTTTAGTCTTCAAACGGGGGAGACCTACAACTTTACTATTATTTTTGAAATGTTGGTACTTTGGAATAAAATCGCGAAATCACTCTGGAAATTCGAGTTTCATGTGTTGTCGAGTTTAAAGTAATGATCATGCCATAAAGTAGACGATTTTCACGGGGTGACTCACAGAAATGTATTTTTTAGTCAATTTCAAACGGGGGAGACCTACAACTTTACTATTATTTTTGAAATGTTGGTACTTTGGAATAAAATCGCGAAATCACTCTGGAAATTCGAGTTTCATGTGTTGTCGAGTTTAAAGTAATGATCATGCCATAAAGTAGGCGATTCTCACGGGGTGACTCACAGAAATGTATTTTTTAGTCAATTTCAAACGGGGGAGACCTACAACTTTACTATTATTTTTGAAATGTTGGTACTTTGGAATAAAATCGCGAAATCACTCTGGAAATTCGAGTTTCATGTGTTGTCGAGTTTAAAGTAATGATCATGCCATAAAGTAGGCGATTCTCACGGGGTGACTCACAGAAATGTATTTTTTAGTCAATTTCAAACGGGGGAGACCTACAACTTTACTATTATTTTTGAAATCTTGGTACTTTGGAATAAAATCGCGAAATCACTCTGGAAATTCGAGTTTCATGTGTTGTCGAGTTTAAAGTAATGATCATGCCATAAAGTAGGCGATTCTCACGGGGTGACTCACAGAAATGTATTTTTTAGTCAATTCCAAATGGGGGAGACCTACAACTTTACTATTATTTTTGAAATGTTGGTACTTTGGAATAAAATCGCGAAATCACTCTGGAAATTCGAGTTTCATGTGTTGTCGAGTTTAAAGTAATGATCATGCCATAAAGTAGGCGATTCTCACGGGGTGACTCACAGAAATGTATTTTTTAGTCAATTTCAAACGGGGGAGACCTACAACTTTACTATTATTTTTGAAATCTTGGTACTTTGGAATAAAATCGCGAAATCACTCTGGAAATTCGAGTTTCATGTGTTGTCGAGTTTAAAATAATGATCATGCCATAAAGTAGGCGATTCTCACGGGGTGACTCACAGAAATGTATTTTTTAGTCAATTCCAAATGGGGGAGACCTACAACTTTACTATTATTTTTGAAATGTTGGTACTTTGGAATAAAATCGCGAAATCACTCTGGAAATTCGAGTTTCATGTGTTGTCGAGTTTAAAGTAATGATCATGCCATAAAGTAGGCGATTCTCACGGGGTGACTCACAGAAATGTATTTTTTAGTCAATTCCAAATGGGGGAGACCTACAACTTTACTATTATTTTTGAAATCTTGGTACTTTGGAATAAAATCGCGAAATCACTCTGGAAATTCGAGTTTCATGTGTTGTCGAGTTTAAAATAATGATCATGCCATAAAGTAGGCGATTCTCACGGGGTGACTCACAGAAATGTATTTTTTAGTCAATTCCAAATGGGGGAGACCTACAACTTTACTATTATTTTTGAAATCTTGGTACTTTGGAATAAAATCGCGAAATCACTCTGGAAATTCGAGTTTCATGTGTTGTCGAGTTTAAAATAATGATCATGCCATAAAGTAGGCGATTCTCACGGGGTGACTCACAGAAATGTATTTTTTAGTCAATTTCAAACGGGGGAGACCTACAACTTTACTATTATTTTTGAAATCTTGGTACTTTGGAATAAAATCGCGAAATCACTCTGGAAATTCGAGTTTCATGTGTTGTCGAGTTTAAAGTAATGATCATGCCATAAAGTAGGCGATTCTCACGGGGTGACTCACAGAAATGTATTTTTTAGTCAATTCCAAATGGGGGAGACCTACAACTTTACTATTATTTTTGAAATCTTGGTACTTTGGAATAAAATCGCGAAATCACTCTGGAAATTCGAGTTTCATGTGTTGTCGAGTTTAAAATAATGATCATGCCATAAAGTAGGCGATTCTCACGGGGTGACTCACAGAAATGTATTTTTTAGTCAATTCCAAATGGGGGAGACCTACAACTTTACTATTATTTTTGAAATCTTGGTACTTTGGAATAAAATCGCGAAATCACTCTGGAAATTCGAGTTTCATGTGTTGTCGAGTTTAAAATAATGATCATGCCATAAAGTAGGCGATTCTCACGGGGTGACTCACAGAAATGTATTTTTTAGTCAATTCCAAATGGGGGAGACCTACAACTTTACTATTATTTTTGAAATCTTGGTACTTTGGAATGAAATCGCGAAATCACTCTGGAAATTCGAGTTTCATGTGTTGTCGAGTTTAAAATAATGATCATGCCATAAAGTAGGCGATTCTCACGGGGTGACTCACAGAAATGTATTTTTTAGTCAATTCCAAATGGGGGAGACCTACAACTTTACTATTATTTTTGAAATCTTGGTACTTTGGAATGAAATCGCGAAATCACTCTGGAAATTCGAGTTTCATGTGTTGTCGAGTTTAAAATAATGATCATGCCATAAAGTAGGCGATTCTCACGAGGTGACTCACAGAAATGTATTTCTTAGTCAATTCCAAATGGGGGAGACCTACAACTTTACTATTATTTTTGAAATCTTGGTACTTTGGAATGAAATCGCGAAATCACTCTGGAAATTCGAGTTTCATGTGTTGTCGAGTTTAAAATAATGATCATGCCATAAAGTAGGCGATTCTCACGGGGTGACTCACAGAAATGTATTTTTTAGTCAATTCCAAATGGGGGAGACCTACAACTTTACTATTATTTTTGAAATCTTGGTACTTTGGAATAAAATCGCGAAATCACTCTGGAAATTCGAGTTTCATGTGTTGTCGAGTTTAAAGTAATGTTCATGCCATAAAGTAGGCGATTCTCACGGGGTGACTCACAGAAATGTATTTTTTAGTCAATTCCAAATGGGGGAGACCTACAACTTTACTATTATTTTTGAAATCTTGGTACTTTGGAATAAAATCGCGAAATCACTCTGGAAATTCGAGTTTCATGTGTTGTCGAGTTTAAAATAATGATCATGCCATAAAGTAGGCGATTCTCACGGGGTGACTCACAGAAATGTATTTTTTAGTCAATTCCAAATGGGGGAGACCTACAACTTTACTATTATTTTTGAAATCTTGGTACTTTGGAATAAAATCGCGAAATCACTCTGGAAATTCGAGTTTCATGTGTTGTCGAGTTTAAAATAATGATCATGCCATAAAGTAGGCGATTCTCACGGGGTGACTCACAGAAATGTATTTTTTAGTCAATTCCAAATGGGGGAGACCTACAACTTTACTATTATTTTTGAAATCTTGGTACTCTGGAATAAAATCGCGAAATCACTCTGGAAATTCGAGTTTCATGTGTTGTCGAGTTTAAAATAATGATCATGCCATAAAGTAGGCGATTCTCACGGGGTGACTCACAGAAATGTATTTTTCAGTCTTCAAATGGGGGAGACCTACAACTTTACTATTATTTTTGAAATCTTGGTACTTTGGAATAAAATCGCGAAATCACTCTGGAAATTCGAGTTTCATGTGTTGTCGAGTTTAAAATAATGATCATGCCATAAAGTAGGCGATTCTCACGGGGTGACTCACAGAAATGTATTTCTTAGTCAATTCCAAATGGGGGAGACCTACAACTTTACTATTATTTTTGAAATCTTGGTACTTTGGAATGAAATCGCGAAATCACTCTGGAAATTCGAGTTTCATGTGTTGTCGAGTTTAAAATAATGATCATGCCATAAAGTAGGCGATTCTCACGGGGTGACTCACAGAAATGTATTTTTTAGTCAATTCCAAATGGTGGAGACCTACAACTTTACTATTATTTTTGAAATCTTGGTACTTTGGAATAAAATCGCGAAATCACTCTGGAAATTCGAGTTTCATGTGTTGTCGAGTTTAAAATAATGATCATGCCATAAAGTAGGCGATTCTCACGGGGTGACTCACAGAAATGTATTTTTTAGTCTTCAAATGGGGGAGACCTACAACTTTACTATTATTTTTGAAATCTTGGTACTTTGGAATAAAATCGCGAAATCACTCTGGAAATTCGAGTTTCATGTGTTGTCGAGTTTAAAATAATGATCATGCCATAAAGTAGGCGATTCTCACGGGGTGACTCACAGAAATGTATTTTTTAGTCAATTCCAAATGGGGGAGACCTACAACTTTACTATTATTTTTGAAATCTTGGTACTTTGGAATAAAATCGCGAAATCACTCTGGAAATTCGAGTTTCATGTGTTGTCGAGTTTAAAATAATGATCATGCCATAAAGTAGGCGATTCTCACGGGGTGACTCACAGAAATGTATTTTTTAGTCAATTCCAAATGGGGGAGACCTACAACTTTACTATTATTTTTGAAATCTTGGTACTTTGGAATAAAATCGCGAAATCACTCTGGAAATTCGAGTTTCATGTGTTGTCGAGTTTAAAATAATGATCATGCCATAAAGTAGGCGATTCTCACGGGGTGACTCACCGAAATGTATTTTTCAGTCTTCAAATGGGGGAGACCTACAACTTTACTATTATTTTTGAAATCTTGGTACTTTGGAATAAAATCGCGAAATCACTCTGGAAATTCGAGTTTCATGTGTTGTCGAGTTTAAAATAATGATCATGCCATAAAGTAGGCGATTCTCACGGGGTGACTCACCGAAATGTATTTTTTAGTCAATTCCAAATGGGGGAGACCTACAACTTTACTATTATTTTTGAAATCTTGGTACTTTGGAATAAAATCGCGAAATCACTCTGGAAATTCGAGTTTCATGTGTTGTCGAGTTTAAAATAATGATCATGCCATAAAGTAGGCGATTCTCAAGGGGTGACTCACAGAAATGTATTTTTTAGTCTTCAAATGGGGGAGACCTACAACTTTACTATTATTTTTGAAATCTTGGTACTTTGGAATAAAATCGCGAAATCACTCTGGAAATTCGAGTTTCATGTGTTGTCGAGTTTAAAATAATGATCATGCCATAAAGTAGGCGATTCTCACGGGGTGACTCACAGAAATGTATTTTTTAGTCAATTCCAAATGGGGGAGACCTACAACTTTACTATTATTTTTGAAATCTTGGTACTTTGGAATAAAATCGCGAAATCACTCTGGAAATTCGAGTTTCATGTGTTGTCGAGTTGAAAATAATGTTCATGCCATAAAGTAGGCGATTCTCACGGGGTGACTCACAGAAATGTATTTTTCAGTCTTCAAATGGGGGAGACCTACAACTTTACTATTATTTTTGAAATCTTGGTACTTTGGAATAAAATCGCGAAATCACTCTGGAAATTCGAGTTTCATGTGTTGTCGAGTTTAAAATAATGATCATGCCATAAAGTAGGCGATTCTCACGGGGTGACTCACAGAAATGTATTTTTTAGTCAATTCCAAATGGGGGAGACCTACAACTTTACTATTATTTTTGAAATCTTGGTACTTTGGAATAAAATCGCGATATCACTCTGGAAATTCGAGTTTCATGTGTTGTCGAGTTTAAAATAATGATCATGCCATAAAGTAGGCGATTCTCAAGGGGTGACTCACAGAAATGTATTTTTTAGTCTTCAAATGGGGGAGACCTACAACTTTACTATTATTTTTGAAATCTTGGTACTTTGGAATAAAATCGCGAAATCACTCTGGAAATTCGAGTTTCATGTGTTGTCGAGTTTAAAATAATGTTCATGCCATAAAGTAGGCGATTCTCACGGGGTGACTCACAGAAATGTATTTTTTAGTCAATTTCAAACGGGGGAGACCTACAACTTTACTTTTATTTTTGAAATCTTGGTACTTTGGAATAAAATCGCGAAATCACTCTGGAAATTCGAGTTTCATGTGTTGTCGAGTTTAAAATAATGATCATGCCATAAAGTAGGCGATTCTCACGGGGTGACTCACAGAAATGTATTTTTTAGTCAATTTCAAACGGGGGAGACCTACAACTTTACTTTTATTTTTGAAATCTTGGTACTTTGGAATAAAATCGCGAAATCACTCTGGAAATTCGAGTTTCATGTGTTGTCGAGTTTAAAATAATGATCATGCCATAAAGTAGGCGATTCTCACGGGGTGACTCACAGAAATGTATTTTTTAGTCAATTTCAAACGGGGGAGACCTACAACTTTACTTTTATTTTTGAAATCTTGGTACTTTGGAATAAAATCGCGAAATCACTCTGGAAATTCGAGTTTCATGTGTTGTCGAGTTTAAAATAATGATCATGCCATAAAGTAGGCGATTCTCACGGGGTGACTCACAGAAATGTATTTTTTAGTCAATTTCAAACGGGGGAGACCTACAACTTTACTTTTATTTTTGAAATCTTGGTACTTTGGAATAAAATCGCGAAATCACTCTGGAAATTCGAGTTTCATGTGTTGTCGAGTTTAAAATAATGATCATGCCATAAAGTAGGCGATTCTCACGGGGTGACTCACCGAAATGTATTTTTTAGTCAATTCCAAATGGGGGAGACCTACAACTTTACTATTATTTTTGAAATCTTGGTACTTTGGAATAAAATCGCGAAATCACTCTGGAAATTCGAGTTTCATGTGTTGTCGAGTTTAAAATAATGATCATGCCATAAAGTAGGCGATTCTCACGGGGTGACTCACAGAAATGTATTTTTTAGTCAATTCCAAATGGGGGAGACCTACAACTTTACTATTATTTTTGAAATCTTGGTACTTTGGAATAAAATCGCGAAATCACTCTGGAAATTCGAGTTTCATGTGTTGTCGAGTTTAAAATAATGATCATGCCATAAAGTAGGCGATTCTCACGGGGTGACTCACAGAAATGTATTTTTTAGTCAATTCCAAATGGGGGAGACCTACAACTTTACTATTATTTTTGAAATCTTGGTACTTTGGAATAAAATCGCGAAATCACTCTGGAAATTCGAGTTTCATGTGTTGTCGAGTTTAAAATAATGTTCATGCCATAAAGTAGGCGATTCTCAAGGGGTGACTCACAGAAATGTATTTTTTAGTCAATTTCAAACGGGGGAGACCTACAACTTTACTTTTATTTTTGAAATCTTGGTACTTTGGAATAAAATCGCGAAATCACTCTGGAAATTCGAGTTTCATGTGTTGTCGAGTTTAAAATAATGATCATGCCATAAAGTAGGCGATTCTCACGGGGTGACTCACAGAAATGTATTTTTTAGTCAATTTCAAACGGGGGAGACCTACAACTTTACTTTTATTTTTGAAATCTTGGTACTTTGGAATAAAATCGCGAAATCACTCTGGAAATTCGAGTTTCATGTGTTGTCGAGTTTAAAATAATGATCATGCCATAAAGTAGGCGATTCTCACGGGGTGACTCACAGAAATGTATTTTTTAGTCAATTTCAAACGGGGGAGACCTACAACTTTACTTTTATTTTTGAAATCTTGGTACTTTGGAATAAAATCGCGAAATCACTCTGGAAATTCGAGTTTCATGTGTTGTCGAGTTTAAAATAATGATCATGCCATAAAGTAGGCGATTCTCACGGGGTGACTCACAGAAATGTATTTTTTAGTCAATTCCAAATGGGGGAGACCTACAACTTTACTATTATTTTTGAAATCTTGGTACTTTGGAATAAAATCGCGAAATCACTCTGGAAATTCGAGTTTCATGTGTTGTCGAGTTTAAAATAATGTTCATGCCATAAAGTAGGCGATTCTCAAGGGGTGACTCACAGAAATGTATTTTTTAGTCAATTTCAAACGGGGGAGACCTACAACTTTACTTTTATTTTTGAAATCTTGGTACTTTGGAATAAAATCGCGAAATCACTCTGGAAATTCGAGTTTCATGTGTTGTCGAGTTTAAAATAATGATCATGCCATAAAGTAGGCGATTCTCACGGGGTGACTCACAGAAAT